>NC_057812.1:722082165-722103141 GCF_018294505.1 Triticum aestivum | reverse complement strand
ACTAAACCATCTATTACAATAACTATATAAAAAAGGAATGTGCAAAAAAAAAGAATACCCAAGATCTGAAAAATGATAAAAAGAATCATAAACAAAAAAATACATACAAAAAGAGGAACAGTCGGGCGTGTCCAACATAAGAGTATAAGAATATTTAAGCCTCTTCTTGGACGCAAGCAATACCTAGTTCAGCACACCTATCCCGACACAACTCTTTTTTTTGCTGGTTTTATTCACTCATAGGAGCCTTTTCGCAAACAAAGGCATTTGCGTGATTACATATAAAACAAGGGTCTTTTGCCAAAGAAAATGCCATGTCAGCCCCTAACATGCAGGCCCCGCTGGTCAGCTTCCCGGTCAACAAGTGTTTATATGAAGTTTAGAACGATTTGTAGTTGCCCGCCCTAGACCTTACTGTCTTGCTTTTTTTTTGGAAAGTGGTATCATTTTTTTGGAGGGGTGGTACCAATTCGTTGAGTTCCCCAATTGTGGTACCAACGTTCAATTAACTCCATAGACCCGTGTATGTATCTGATGCATCGGGGTAATTGATGCTATCAGTGCGCCAGTCACCCGTTGCACATTCAAAAATATTTGAAAAAACCTCGAAACAATTTAGTGCATTGGCACAACATCAATGTATGTTGTCATAAAAATTCAAATAAAAAATTGAAACATTGCTTGACATACAAAAATGACAAATTTGACACTAAATAATACATAACACAAGCAAGGCTTCAGTTTTGGCCTATTAGCACATTGATGTCAAATTTATCATTTTTGTATCTTGAACATTGTTTTGAATTTTTATTTTAATATTTGTGACAACATACATTGATGTTGTGTCGATGCACTAATCTTTTTTCGGATTTTCTCTAACATTTTTTGATATGCAACAGGTCCGGTGCACCGTAGCACCAATTGCCCCGATGCACTAGATACGTTCCCCCATAGACCCACATAAGAAGTGGTGGTTAGGCAAGTCTCCCACCAAATCACTAATTGAGGAGTACTCATTACCAAGATCACTCCCATCTTCCCAGGTTGTGACAAATGGCGCGTTGCATGTGCGTCACTTGTCGCAACCTAGGAGTTTTCCCTTTTTTGTAGATCCGTTTATTCAAAACGTTTTATCTCTTAAACCGTGTGTCCAAACCTAGAACCGTTTTCACCGTTGGATTCCTCGTGCCGAGATCTTCAAAACTAGATCTCATGTTGATAGGTTTGGGCGAACTTGTTTTTCACGAAAAAACCAGACGAAAAAAATCGGACGAAAAAACCGAACCGAGAACAATGGTTTTTTCCCTTTCCGGAAGAGGCACGCCCGTGCCTCTCGTGAAATCACAACCGTGCCTTTCGCGGAAGCAAAATTGTGCCTCTCGCGGAAGGAAAAAAAAGAAGAGAAAACGCGTTTATTCCGTTTTCGAGGAGGCACGGCCGTGCTTCTCGCGAAAGTACAAACATGCCTCTCGCGGAAGGAAAAAAATATGTTTTTTTCGTTTTCGAGAGGCACGGCCGTGCCTCTCGCGAAAGCACAACCGTGCCTCTCACGGAAGGAAAAAAACAGAAAATGCGTTTTTTTCGTTTCCGAGGGGCACGATCATGAATCTCGCGAAAGCACAACCGTGCCTCTCGCGGAACGAAAAAACAAAAAACACGTTTTTTTTTCGTTTCTCGTGGAACGAAAGCAAAACCGTGCCTCTCGCGGAAGCAAAACCGTGACTCTCGCGGAAGCAAAACCGTTTTTTCATGCAAAAATAAAAAAAATTAAGTATTTTTATCCAAAAGCTAAGGAAGACTGGTGGAAAACCGAAACGTCGAAAAAACCCAAAAAACCCGTTTAAAAAGCCGAAAACGTGTGCGGAAAAATGAAAAAAAATCCGGAGGAAGCTCCAAGAGCGCGACAAGTGGTGGGCGGCTGAGAGCGTGCCAAGTGGCGCTGATAGTTGTGAGGCTCCCGAAGAAACGCTTGTCAACTAGTTGCTCCTGAAGTCCCACGAAGTCCAGCGAGTTGTCCATTTACATTCTGAGTGTTGGGCTTTGGGCCGGGCTGTGTCTCTTAAAAATGTGCTGTGGTGACTCATACCGGTTCAATTGGCCGATGGCACTCGCAGACGATCTGCTGCTTTTTTTTCTTTGATAATTAACGATCTGCTGCTTCATACTATTACAGTGTCATCCGACCGTGAGGTAGCCAAATAAAATTAGTCGTGCTACTTTTGTCCGTGAGGGCCGGCCTGATTTATTACCGCATTTTAGCCGTGAGGTAGCCAAATAAAATTAGTGCACGGGGCAGCTACACTTATATTAGGGAGGAATTCAACGTGTTATTATTCTTATTTTGTTCCAACCATATCAAACGGCTATGTAGGCGTCCTACTTTTGCTCTGGACAGGACGTCTAAGCTAGTCATATACTTTTCCCTTTTTTTGAAATTGGTCGATGTAATTCTTAATGAAACAAAGTTAAACTCGCACTCCCTCCGGCCCTTTTTACTCTGCACATAAGATTTATCTAAAGTCAAACTTCATACAGATGACAATATTTATCAAAAAAAAAAAATCAACATCTACAAAACTAAAGTTATACAGTATGAAAATTAAATTCATGACATGCCTAATGATAGTGATTTGTATTGTGGTTGTTAATATTTTTTTCTATAAAATTGGTCAAACTTTACAAAGTTTGATTTCAGACAAATCTTATATGCGGAGTAAAAAAGACCGGAGGGAGTGCCATCTTAGTCAACTTTGCAGGCTAGAGAAACAGATTCTTATTTCAAACTGCCATAAACAGAGACAACATGAAAACTACTATTGCATCTGCGGTAGTTGACTAATAGTAATAAAAAGACATATTACACATAAGAAAATTACACTTAAATGCTTCCAAGACGAGATGGCAACAAAGGCTCCTATTTCCAAATTAAAGTTACAATCTTCCAGCAGTAACAGGCGTGCATGTTTCATTTCTTCAGACCAAAAATGGAGCCCATTAGCTTCTTGCCAGTTGTAGGCGGACGGGAGACCTGGAAGTTCATATATATAGCATGTTAGAATCATTTGAAATTTCCAGAGTAAACTATATATATGCTTATCCAGATGTTTGATTTACTTAGAAAATATATGTTTAATTAATACCGTAAGTTATGCATTAGAAATGAGAAGCAACAAAGTAATTGTGCATTTAGTTGACACCAGTATTATAAACAAGATTATGCATATAATGGCCAGGTTGCATATATCTTATTCAAAACATTTTTTCTATATGTCGAGTGCAATATAGACGTGTGATATATATGATGAAACCTAAATAACGAACTAATGAATTCATTTTTTGGGAGAATTTAAAACATATGAATGTACCTAACATATAACATAGTGCATCTTCATGAATATGAGTGCAATTTCACTACTTAAAACATGTGTGCATAGGCAACATCTCCGAGGAAAGTGGCACTTATCAGCTTTTAGTTACCATAGAAAATGAAATGATCAACGTTGCCAAAAGAAGTTATTTCTATAAAAAAATTAAATTATATCATCTCACAGTAGAACCTCTTAATTTGCACTCTGTAATATTACCTCGGTAACTTTTTGGCTTGAACGTAGTCCGTTGAGCGAGTCAACAATTTCTTCTATGCGAGGTCTTTTTGTCCTATCAATCTCAACACAGTTTGACCCGATATCAATGCATGTTTTAACTTGTTGGAGGCTTTCATGATCCAGTGATGAATATTTGGATGTTATGTTCTCCAGCGTCCATTCTTTACGCACCTACAGAAGCGGAATCAAGATGCTTAGTTATAATGCACATACAAAATGTATGAAATATGCTTCCCTTCTGAAATAACCGAGTAATAATTTCTCTTACTTTATCAACAAAACTTCTTGCAGATGGTTGGTCTTTTTCGCGAGGATTCTGCTCTCCAGTGGTGATCTCAATTATCACTAGGCCTAAACTGTATATGTCTGACTGGGCTGATATTTCACCTCTGTAAAGATATTCTGGAGCCATGTACCCACTGGATGGAATTAACATCACAAGTTAAATCGGGAAAAATTGGATTGGGGAACGGTAATATATGATGTAACTAATGACCAGCTTATGTAATGAAATTTCATGATGAGCTTACTATGATCCGACAACTGTTTGCGTGCAGAGTCTGGTTTGTTCTTGGCCAAAGACCCTTGAGAGTGCAAAATCCGCTATCTTTGGCACCATATTTGCATCCAACAGTATATTCTCAGGCTTCAAATCCATATGGACAATGGGAATATCCAACTTGTGTAGAAAACGTAAGCCTTGGCAAATCCCCTTGATTATTTTGAAGCGTACGTCCCAACCAATTTCTGGTTTAGTGGACCCCTTGGGCTCTGCATATCAGGTTACAAAGATAACATCGTAAGCATGTGATTTCCTAGCTCCAGCTCGAAATGCAACCGTGTTAAGGACTGAAACAGAAAGGCAAGATATGCTGTTCACATACCAAAAAGATTCTCCTGAAGGCTCCCATTAGGTAAATACTCATAGCAGATTAAGCTTTCGGTGATGTCCGCCTGGATGTATCTCTTATCAAACTGCACCAGTTTCTTCTGCGTTTCGCAGCAGAACCCGACAAGCTCCACTATGTTCTCATGCTTGAGGGACATCACATTCTGGACCTCTCTGTTGAACTGCTTATCTGCTGGCATTGGCGCGTTCTCCTGAAGTTTCTTCACGGCAATCACTCTGCCGTCATCTGGCACAATCCCCTGTTTAATCGCGTATGTATGCTCTGCTTTAGCATAACCTAACTTGACCGGAAGCAGAGGAAAACAGCAGGGGAGAAAGAGAAAACAGACCTTGTAGAGTGTGCCGAAGGGGCTTCCGCTTATCTTCCGGTCTTGGCCGAAATCGTTGGTGATTTTCTTGAGAAAATCGAACGGCAGCTGCTTGGGCAGCTCGGGGCCTGGCTGCTTGCTCTCTTGGCTACTACTATTACTTCCGGTCGCCATTTCTGAGGAGCTGAGAAACACGAGGAGCCACAGAATGCGGATTAAGTTCTGCTATGTTTCCGTATGCAAGACTAAATTAAAGAGGTGAAACTTCACCGGATCTACCAGCACTCAAAATAATCAGTTCAAGATTCACAAAATTAGGCACTGACCTTGAGGGGAATACTCGAGGGATCCTTGCAGAGAAGAGGTAAACGAGATGAATCCTTGCTGGGGGGGAGAGAAGCGAGATGAATTTCTAGATAGCCGCCGGCTGGTGTAGATTTATACGGAGCAGCCAGCCCGAGGAGGACGAAGGGTGGTATGTTGACCTGACTGGAGAGGCTGAGGTTGAGTCCTCCGCTTGGGTCCATGTGGTGAGATGCCCAGAAAAAAGGGAAGCGCGTCTGTCAGTGTCACCACCTACTCCTAGATCCCTTCGCCATAATTTAATTCCATCCACATGCTAACGCGTCGTTCCTGTCGTAGCCTACGTCCACTCGTCCACTTGTGCTTGCAGGCTTGGTAGGGCCCGCGGTTTTGGGCCGCATATGGCCGGCTGGAACTTTGTCAAGTTATTTTTCTTTCGAATTTGAACTTGGCACTTGGGCAAGTTGCATGGGGCATAGTGTAGTTAAGTTAGCCACCCTAAAGCCAAAGGCGTACGTATAATACTTCAGTGGCAACTAGCATTAATCAATCCCTTAATCAACAAAGTAATATGTATCAAGCATATCCGGGTTATGGAATGGATAAATGGTGCTGTGCTGCTTTGTAGCTGCACTCCATTGCATTTAAATTACACAGGAAAGTCAAGCCAATAGTTTGGTCTGGTGATTTTGTCTCTTCCAACACACAAATGTATACCTTCTTCGCAGGCGAGCATATGAATTAGCAATGCGTGTGCATCTTCTCAGGTCAAGCTAAATAAAAATCAACAAAGAATGGAAGACGCGGGACTTCAGATGAGAAATGACTTTTGGCTCTCAAAGCTCCGGTGAATCATTCTCTTTATTATTTCGAGAGAAATCCATATTACTACCTTGAACTAGCACCAAAGTCTAATATGCAACCTTGAACTATGAAATCATCTATTTTAGAACCTCGAACAGTCAAAACCGGCCATGTATTGGTTTTTGACTGGTCAACAGTCCCGTCAGGCGCCACGTCACCCATGTGCCAAAAATGAAAGTGCCTAGAAATTTTTAAAAACATTCTAAAAAGAAGTCCGAGTTAAATTGATAAACCACCACAATACATGCGTCATTAGCAGAAAACCGCCACTTTACAATTTGTGACAACAAGTACCGCGCGCATCACCCTGCTAGTGGCAAAAACACTTATCCTAAATGCTAATTGCTTTGATGACATCACTAACTGGTCGGATCCGTTAGTTAGGCTGAGTTGGCAAAAATATGTTGAGGTGCGCGACGGTGCGTGCGTGGAGGTTTGCCAGTTCCGTGGGCACACCGCGCGGCCACCTCGGCAAGCACAGGCTCTTGGAGGCCACCCCGGTGGTGGAGGACATCGTGGGGTGACCCGATATCCACGAGCTCTAGGACGCAAGCGTCCTCATCGCCGCCGGCCAGGAGGATGGAGTGGAAGCGCATGGCGTACAACGCGGCGACCCGCACACGTGGCGGAGCACCTCGCCGTGCCCCCGCTCCGCGTCGAGGTCGGGGACGTAGTGGGTCACCTTGAGTGTGAACATGACACCGGTGGTTTGTGTGTGTCGGGCAAAGGGACCAGCTTGGACGATGCAACAACAACTCTTGGATGGGCGCGATAGGCAAGACCCATGTCAGGGACTGTCGGGAGGACGCACGGCTATGAGACGCATAAGGAGTTGGAGGAGTGATGCTTCTGTTCACCGGCGCTGTCAACTGGCAGTCGTGGGACTACGACGGCCAGCGCGATGATAATTGCATTGAGGAGGCGCCCCGCTCCAGTACAGGAACCAGTACCTCAGAGGCTGCTGGTTCTAGTTGCTGTCCGCCATGACCACCATGAGCGTCATGGTGGTGCCCACTCAAGACGTGTTTGATGAAATGCCACGGAGAGAAAGGGCGATGAAGAAGAAGACCAAGTCAACATGTCTATGTGGCACTTTTTTGCTGACTCAGCCCAATGGACGAGTCTGTCCAGTTAGTGACATAATCAAAGCAATTAGCACTTAGGATTAGTGTTTCTTGCGTGTTGCGGCGGTGTTTTGTGTCACAGATTGTAAAGTGGTGTTTTTTTTATAACGACACCTGTATTGTGGTGGTTTTTTGGATTTAACTCCAAAATCCATAGTATCCTTATATTTAATCTGTGAAAGTTCAACAAGTGTTGTCGAATAGAAAAAAAAATAGATCAAAAACTCAAATTAAGAGCCTTTTAGAGTCAAAATTTGAACAAAAATGGAAAGTGCCAAGAAATTTTTGAAAATAAAACCCGAAATCCATACTACTGTTATATTCAATCTAGGAATTTTTTTACAAGTTTTTCTCACTAGAAAAATAGAATGAAAATTTAAATTCAGAATTATTGTGGGTCAAAATTTGGCCAAGAAATGAAAGTGCCTAGAATTTTTGAAATAATTCTCAAATAATCCTACTACCCTCTTTATTCAATCTGGAAACGTTCCAAAAGTTTTGCCGAACACAAAAACATTGGAACAAAATTTAAATCCACAACCATTTTGAAAATTTTGGCCAAAAAAAGGAAAGTGACCAGAGTTTTTCGAAAATAATATCAAAAGGCCAAAGTACCCTTATTTTCAATCTGTGCAATTTTCAACAAGTTTTTTGAATAAAAAATAGAATGTAAATTTAAACTCTGATCCATTTTGGGTCCATTTTGGCTAAAATATGAAAGTGCCCATAAACTTTTGATAAAATTCTCAAAGACGCACACTACCCTCATATTCAATCTAGGAAAGTTCCAACATGTATTCAATAGGAAAAAATTGGAAAAAATTCAAATCTAGAGCCACTTTGTCAAAAGAATGGACAAGAAAAGGAGAGTTGTCAGAAAATTTCGAAAACAAATATCCAAAAAAAATCAAAACTACTGATATATTCAATTTGATAAATTTTCATAAAGTTTTTTTTGAATAGAAAATATGGAATAATATTAAAATTTAGAGTCTATTTGGTTCAAAATTTAACCAAAAATGGAAATGCCCAGATTTTTTAAAAAAACTCTCAAAATCCACACTACCCTCATATTCATTTTGGTAAAGTTCAAAAAGTTTTGCTGAACATAATTATTTTTATAGGGTTAAGTGGACATGGGTGACATGGCGGCTAACAATACCGTTGACCAGTCAAAAACTTGTCCAAGGTTGTTTCTTGTCTGCTTTTGGTAGTTTAAGAATTTAAAGTAGAGGGTTTCGTAATTCAGGGTTGTATATTAGACTTTGATGGTATTCTTTTTAGAGATGTTTTAGCAAAGTATGAGAAAAGCGAAGGAAGAAAGCATGGATGAACCGTATCTCAGCTAGTCCTACTCACAACATGTTAAAAATGGAACCGTATTTCAGTTTTTAAGCAAATCTATACCTAACAATAAAGAACGGTGCGTTTCTCCGAGTTTGTGGTTCGTCCACCTACACTAAATTGTCCATAAAGTTGGATAAATTACCCATCATGTCATCCGTAAGTGAAAAAACTCTTCATTGATTGTTTATATGATTTGTTTGTTTATCATTAAAACTGCCCCTAAAATTGAAGTAAATTACCCACCCGCCACCTGTAAGTGAAAAAACTCTTCGCTAATTGTTTCTCTAAACTTTTCGTTTGTCATCGAAACTGCCCCGTAAAGTTGAAGTAAATTACCTACTCCGCCACCCATAAATCTATACCTATACCTATACCTACTAAAAAAAGGATGGTGTGTTTCTCTGCTTTTTTGGTCCATCCACCTACCCTAAGATGCCCATAATAAATTACACATAATGTCACCCATAAGTGAAGAAACTCTTCATTACTTGATTATCTGAGTTTTTGTCTGTCATCGAAATTGGCCCTAAAATTGAAGTAATTTATCCACATGCCACCTGTAAGTGAAAATAAACTCGTTGTTAATTGTTTCTCTGAATTTTTTGTCTGTCATCGAAACTGCCCCTAAAGTTAAAGTGGATTACCCACCCCGCCATCCGTAAAAGTGAACATACGTCAGAGGGCCCTCCATTTTTTTCAATCATCGTGAGACTGACCTTTTCTTTTCCTTCTCACACACGCATCGAGGATGTATAAAATCATACATGCATCAAGGATCAAGTACAACATCAATCCATTCTAAGCATGTTAGGATGCACATGTCTTACGTCCACATGTACACCGATTGGTGCACAAATATTTAAATACATGTATATGTATGCAATGTGAATATTTGGAACTTGACTTGAAGACCATAATTTTATTATCACGTTGCAACACACACGCCCTTTTGCTAGTATAACTATAAATGATGCTTAGCATTTTATAATACATGGGGATGCGGAAGGCATTACAGATTCACACTTTTTTTTATCAAAAAGGAGGATATAGCCCTAGCATTGATTAATGAATACAATTATCAATAATTGCAAAGTTCATGTCTTAGAACTAAAATTAAAATGGTGCCAATGGCTCTGGCTTAATTGTTTGCAAATAAAAAAATGTGAGTACTTAACATGTGAAGTGCACACATGGTAACATGGGCGACATGGTATTTAATTTCAAAGCTATTTTAACGCAATGGTGGAAACACCTGTAATTTGGACACTCGGTTTAAAAGTTATATCTGTCTATGTAAAAAAAAAATTAGGGTGCACGTACCTCACCAAAGCTCTCATCGGTCCTTTTTTGCATGCCTCCTCATGAGTCATGATCATGCCTTGTGGCGAGCAGAGAGATTACGCTTCCCTAGCCTTTGGCAAAGGTACTTTTTTTTTTCTAGTGATTCGGGTAAATAAATCGGAAGTGTTTACCATGCTTTTTTATGTGGTAAACGTGCACTTGTGAGCAGTAGCCATAGAACTGATCTGATGTCCAGTAATTTAAATGGTTCACAAATTAAACATTGTTCAACATAACCAACCAGTTCTCATATTAGCGAGATATTCAAGCAATATTACAACAGCATGGTTAATTAATCCAGTAAGCTAAATGTTGTGCAATATTGAAAAGAATGAAAACCATCACGAGCAACAAGAGTAACAATTTGGGGGAAATCAAAGCATGGGCAGCCCAACTAGCGATAACCTCAAATTTATCCCCTTCTGGCCATCTTGTGGTCAAGTTATTGTAGCTATATAGTTTTCCTGCTGCTATGATGTTTTGAGATTTGATACCTTGTAACATATGGAATTTGTTTGAAAATATATCAAATATATATGAGGTGTACTAGCGTGTGGTGATGTCAATATAGGGGTCTGAATCTACAAATTCTTCTATGTCATCGGCAGTAGATATGGTGCCTCTGCCAGTGCTAGGATCTGCATCATCTCATCCATGCTCTGCGTCGGCTGCTCTGCCTCCTCGGTGCTCATTGTGCTATCATCAGCCGGGAAATTCTTGAAGAACCATGGATGGTTTCTTATCTCAGGCACCGTGATTCTCTGTATTTCATAATCAGCACGATAGTTATTCGGTAGTAGTATCTGAAAGGAAATAATATAACAGTATAACACTATGCAAAAATATATGTACTTCCTCGAACAACGTTGCATACACATATATAGCAGGTACTCACAGCAGCTGGGTCAGCAACAAAGATCTTGGAAATGAGGTCACGCCACTCGGCAGATATGTGCAGGTCATCTGGAACTGAGTATTCAACGCTCTGTATCCTCTGGCAATATGAAGTTCTCATTAGTTTTGTAATAAGAATGGATGGAGATGGAACTGAGAGTTAGATGCTGAAACAGAGAAATTAACCTGAATTATCTTCCTAAAATTTATTGGCTCGTCGTCAGGACACTGGAAGGGGTAAGCGCCGACCAGCATGGCGTAGAGCGTCACTCCACAGGACCACACATCGACGATCTACATTGAGAAATTAACAGAGAAATAGTTCCCGATATGCATGAGCTTTCAATAGAACCCATGTATGTATGTGTAACATATTAACATTGAACTGAATTCCAATATGTATGTATGTAAGCATATATACCTTGCCATCATATTCCCTTTGCTGAAAAACCTCAGGAGCGATGTACACCCGTGTTTGGTCAGACGCTCTTGGCGCTCCCGGCTGCGACTGACGCTACGGACCCATGAAGCAACGGAGGTTCAGCCAGAAAATATAACTCTCGAGTTTGGCATCTAGGCAGAGCAAATATGAAGTGGACTACTGCTGAAGTTAAAATGAGTTATCTATCTTTGAGTACCTTTGAAACGCCAGGGCCACATATCTTGAGGCGAGGAGGCCCTGCGCATTCCGAGTTTGACATCTAACTCCAAGCAGAGCAAATATGATGTGAAAACAAAACGAATTCTCTATCTTTGAGTACCTTTGAAACGCCGGGGCCGCATATCTTGAGCCGAGGAGGCCCCGCGCAGCTCCCATCCAGCAGGATGTTCTCCAGCTTCAGGTCACGATGGCATACCTGCTACCAGAAATTTAGACGGCACAGATTCAGAACTCCTAGCCTAGCAACCGCCATTGTTTCCACAAGAAGCTGTAATTGGCAGTGTAATAGTACTAGTTTACCATGGAGTGGCAGTAGCTGACTCCTGATACCAGTTGCCGGAACAGCACACGCGCCTGAAAAAATGGCACCAAGCTTCGATGGTTGGTACAGAGAAAGAAAGAAACACCATTTGTGGATGAATTGGTTGGTAGGAACCAATAATGGAGGAGTTGACCGGGGGCACCTCGTCCTCGCTGAACCGGCCGGCGTCGCGGACCCGCCGGTGGAGGTCCGGGGCGTGCTCCGAGACGACGGCGAGGTGCGTCGGGGTGAGAACGAGCTCCCTGAGGCGGACGACGCTGGGGTGGCGCAGCGACCGGTGCCTGATGATCTCCCGCCGCACGGCCTCGTCCACCTGCTCCCCTCGAGGGATGTACGTGACGGCCACGAGCTGGCCGTCGGCGCGGCTGCGCAGGACGTCGGAGCCGGGGATGCCGGTGTACTTGTCCATCGATTCCTGAGCTCAGTGTGGATTCAGTTTTGCTGTGGGTCGGGCAGAGGAGGAGCAATAGGCCTATGAGTCAAAGGTCCCCTTCTCGCACACTCTGCGTCTGCTGCTTTCTCAAAAAAAATAAAATTGAGCGATATGCTGCTAGTTTTTTTTTTCTTTTGAGGGGATATGCTCATGCTGCTAGCTCGATGAAGCATTACAGCAGTAGCATATGCCTCACACACTCGGCCCAACTGGTTTGCAAAGCAGGATAGCAAGGTTTCGGCCCGTCAGAAACAGCTGGACGTCCCACGAGCAGGCGGCAGCAGAGAGCGTGGACGTTCTAAAATGAAACCGAGAGAGTGGAGATCCGGTCGAATGGTCCTTGGCTACGTCTGCCGGCAGACGGCTCTCGAGCTCACTAGTCGCTTGGGCCGCCGTAACCAGCGCGCCTGCATCTCCTGACATCGAACAATCCACCGACGTCGCGGTCTATCGTCGAGCTATCATGCAGTTGCAGGCTTGCAGCCTCCCCGTGTTTAGACTTTAGAGATCGGCAGCTGATCAACCGTAGTAAATAAGTAATTCATCGAGCCAGGCGCGCTAATTGCTCATCTTCCTTTAATAAAAGGAAAAATAAGTTTGCGAGTACAACCATTTGACAGAACACAACAGTTTTATTTATTTTTGACAGTGACAGGCAGCAGAACACAAAGTTTAAACACACTACAAGCCCGAAAGTTCAAACTGCTGGCATCACGCGCCACTACAACTTGACAAACAACCACAACAAAAGGGTCTTCAGCCACAAGTCTACTAAAACAGATAAACTAATGGGTAATCGACAGATTTGCAGCAAGCAGAGTGAGAAAAGCGAGCGATTAATATCTCACTGTGATCTTGAACACTTCGGAGTGCCGCCTCTCATTCTCCGCTTTTAGCATGTCGAGGGCAAGCTTCATTGCAGAGTAGTCTCTACCACCAGAGAGGTGCACCTCTTTGAGGTTTGTTAAGTGCTCGATGCCGTCAAAGTTGTTGTTATTATCACCTATATGCAGAGAAAGACTCTCTAGGCTTGTCATGGCTCCTTGCTCGAATCGCAGAACTTCGGGAAATTCATCAGCAAGGGACACATGCAAGCTTCTGAGCGCCATAAACTTGTGTGCGGTCCGTGCAACAAGCTCCCTTCGAGTCCAGAAATTACGATGCAAAATGATGCTCTTCAGGTTGGGGGACTCGCACAGAATTTCGAATAGTTGGTCATCAACAAGGAATGCGCACAAAAGCTCGATCTCTTCAAGATATGTGAGTGACCCGATCCAGGACGGCAATCCACCCATGCTGCCAGAAATCCATATCTTACGAATGAGCCGTGGCGGCGAGACGTAATGTAGAAAGTCCAATGTATTAGCCGTGTTACCTATCTGCCCAATGTTGAGTGACCGCATAGAGTATATCTTGCTCAGAGAGACGGCAAGCTCCCGAAGGACCTCCTCACTAGGTACGCTCCTTTTCACGAAGATGTGTATCAGCTGCATCTGTTGCAGTTTACCAATCTCTTTAACAACCTCAATGTCGTCTGAGATGCCAATTTTAATCACCTCGCGCAGAGCCTTCATTTTTGAGACACCCCTGGGCGGCGTCCACAGAACTTCCCAGACACAGATGCTGCTGAAAAACAGGCGCTCAAGTTTAAGCAACTTGATCACAGTTTCTGGAAGGCCTTCAAGGAGCGTGCCACGCGCGTCAAGTGTCAGTAATTGCTCCAGCTTACCAATTTCCGGAGGCATCACACTGACATTTGTTTCCCTCATGCTCAAGTACCTAAGAAGGTACAACCGGCAAATATCTCCCATATGCTTGTTCTGTAGGCCCTTGCAGTGATCCAGGTCAAGTACCCTTAGTAGGGTGAATTCACCCAGTCTATCAAGCAGGTGGTGCCCTTGGTTATTGAACATGCTCAGTGATCGGACATGTTTTACCTCCATCTCTATATTCCTCACACCCTTTTTCTTGGATGTCAAGTCCACAGATTCCTCTTCTTCACCATGGATGGAGAGACGACGAATCTTATCATATGCCATCCCTTCGTACGGCCCACCTATCAGGCTAACAAAGTTGGCCTCTAGTGATTTAGACACCATGACCTCAAGCACCATGTCGTGCACTCGGCACGTCTCCCTGCTAACCTCGTTTCTAACTTCCTCTGCTGCCTGAACAATCATATTCCTACTGAGAAGTTCTTCATAGTATGCTTGGGCAACCTCCAGCAAGGTCAATCCACGCACCTCAGCAACCAATCCTTCAGCAATCCATTTATGCAACAGACGATGCATGTTGACCGCATAATCCTCTGGGAAAATGCTAAGATACATCATGCAACACCTTATATCATGAGGCAAATGGTTGTAGCTGAGTGTGACTATCTGCCTCATCCTCTCAAGGCTAGGTTGGCTCTCCATGTGAGATCCAATCGACTTGGAAACTCTTTCCCACATATCTTTTCCATCTGGTGAATTATAGTTTCTCAAGAAGCTGGCAATGCTGACAATGGCCAATGGAAGCCCACCACATTTTCTCAAAATATCTTGCATTGCAACTTTTAAGCTATCAGGGCAAGTGGCACCAACGGATGGAAATGTTCTACTGAGGAACAACCTCTTGGAGTCTTCTGAATTCAGGGGCTCGATTGGATAGATATACTCACTTCTATTACTGCATGCTTTAGCCACTGTCGCTATCCGAGTTGTCACCAGGATTCTACTTCCACGGTGGTTCTCTGGCAAGTTGGCTAGGATTGCATCCCAAGCTGCTATGGTCCACACATCATCGATCACAATTAGGTACCTGGATTCATCATATGTATGCTAGAGTTAGAAAGACTTTGCACGTGAAAAAGGAATTTTCCATGCACTAGAAAAATTTAATATTTCATAGTTTGTTTAATCAATACTTTTTAAAACGTAATCATTATTTTGGAAATTTAGCTCCGAAGTTGTTCTAATCTACGTACCATCACATATGACTCACCAAAACCATTCTTAGAAAGGAATTATCATATCCCGGAATTTATTTCTCCTCTTTTTGTAAATCTTGTCTATTATGTGAGGAATAAAGTCTATTTGCTGTCAAAAAAAGAAGGCTACGAGAGTAACCTAAGCAATTTCCACACAAAACCCTTTGTGCATGGGTATGAGTATGTCCAATCAGCGCATACGGTGAACTTTAGAAGAACTCTTGGGGAGATTCTTTGAGAATGTGGGATGAATGAATTGTCGAATTTGAGGCTATTGCTTTAGTTGAACAGAAAGATAGTGTTAGATGGATGCTTGCTGTTGATGGTAAGTTCTCTGTCAAATCATTATATCAAATGTGATAATGATTGATAGCAATTTTCCACATAAATTTATGTGGAAAGTTAACTTCCCATAAAATTCATGTGTTTTTGTGGCTTATGTCAAAAAACAGTGTATTCACTAAGATAACCTCTTGCAGAGGGGATTGACTAGTAGCATGCGTTGCTATTTTTTGTGGACATGATGAAACTCTACACCATTTATTGTTTTCCTGCTTTGTTGCCAACTTAAATGGAGTTTGATTTATTGTGCTTTCAATTAGAAAGCGATTATGTCTAACCTGAATAAGTTTTTAGGGTTTGGCTTAAAAGTTTCCCAAAGGAATATGAACATTTAGTTTGTGTTTGTATGACTGTCATTTTTGGTCAATTTGTAGAGATCGCTATGATATTTGTCTTAGGGATAGGAATATTAATGATCCTTTTCCTCTGATTCATCCGCTCTGCTTTTGGATTAATGCGTGGGAAACTTTGCATCTAAAGCAGGGAATCAAAGGGCGATGTTGCTGGGAACAAAATTAATCAAACACATAGCAACTTAGCAAGTGAGATTTTAGAGTTTCTGAAGGCTTGAGACCAGGAGTGCTGAGGATAGATGGTGGCTAACCAAATGATCGTCAGTTGTGCACCTTACTCTGCCTGGGATCGGATCCAATCTTCCCGAAATATTTTACTTTGTTGTAATGAAGTTCCTCATTTTGTTAGTTGTAATGAAGTTCCTCATTTTATGGTGTCATGCTGGATTATCTAGAGTCCGTCGTTGGCCTGGTTGTGCATTGCATTGGATGTCTAGACTTTATCAAGCTACTGATGTTTGTTTCAGTTTCTATTTATTTTAGTTGTTTGTATTAGGAAAAGACCATGGTTTCTCTAAATGAAATCGGAGGAGGTGGCCCCTCTTTTCTCAAAACAAAAACATAACGTAGATCGTGCAGATGCACGGGCAGTGACTAGTGTTCAGAACTAAAATGATGCAAAAATAACGATCATATATTGGTATTGGTTTGTCTAATTAATTCACATCTATATGTTTTCTAAGGATGTCAGATCTAACCTCCCACAAATAACGCAGCAACAAGAAACAGAGAAAAACTACTGGGACAAAAAATAATAGACCACAAACATAGTGGACATCAGGTTAGATGTGACATATGTGTCCTAGACAGACCCGGTTGGTATTATACACACACATTAAGCACAAAAGCACTAGGCGGTAGAACCTAAAAATATATGCTGAAACACTTACTGTCTACGATATCTCATAGACAAAGATAGCATCTACAAATTGAATGTAAAAGATTAAGATATCTCATATTTAAATCATGGATAATCTTGCTAGAAGAAACGGATTCAGAATGGACTGTGTTTTCCATTGCCATATCTTGTACCATGGGATTCGAGAAACGTTTTTTGCTGGAGATTATCACTAATTAATCAGTTTCACCCTTAATGATGAATACCACATTCACCATAGTATGCATAATGACCTGTAAGATCCCAAAATGCTAGACCTATGGATTTTTGTACGAAAATCCCACACACCCTTTCCAATTGTAGTAATTTCAGGGTGGGCCCCTCCCTCCCTAATGATGTCTAATTAGAACTTGATATCAAACATGAGATAAACGCTGATAAATAACTTCTTATACTAGTAGAGCAAGTGTGGATTCCGTTAAAATACTCCCTCCATTCCTAATTATAAGATGTTTTAGATATTTTGATGTGGACTAAATACAGACTGAGATGGGTGAACATACACACTAGTTAGAAGCTTAGAACACGTCTAGATACATGTGAATCGTAAAAAAGCAAAAATATCTTATACTAACTAGTATTTAGGAACGGAGAAAGTGTATTAAGTAAGCAATAATTACTACTCCTACTCCCTAATGTGCAGTGATAATAAAGAGGACTGTGCGTTCATCCGAACCTCTTGTCCTGGAGTGTCGACTCGAGCTGCTCTTTCAAAGTCATGTTGCCCTGGGGAGATTCCTCCACGTTGATGCCTTCCTCATTATTTGCTTTTGGCTTCACGATCTGCTGAATCACGCGCTGCAGAAGCCCCTCCATATCCTTCTCCGCGTTGAAGATCTGGGACACAGACACTTGTGCTTGGCGTTGAAACTCGGACTCCAGCTGCCGGCACGCCTCCAGGGCCAGCGTAGTCTTTCCAACCCCTCCAAACCCCACGATGGAGAACACCTTAAGCTTCATGTCCCTCTCTTGGTCATCTACCGCCTTCACCTTCTCTCCAAGGATGTTAGCCTGCTCGATGATGCCGACGAGGTGGCCAGGGTCGTTGGCAGGGCCAAGCGCAGATGGGGATGAGGACGCTGCCGGCGGCGTGGGGGCGAAAGCCAAAGAAGGAGAGCGGCGCAGTGCTTCTCTGCTGACGCCGTACCGAGCGTGGCGCTCGCTGATGGCAACCGCACGGGCGCGGAGGTTCTTGATGTCGCCTGCTAGGCGATGTCGAGGAAAAAGAGTGGCAAGCACGCGTTTGGACCAGGCGACAAGGCCGTCGCTACGCCGGCACCTGATCCGGAAAATATAGAGGTGGATGCAGTCCTCCGAATCATATGCGAGCTCTTGCACCTGCTTCATCCACTCCCGGACGAAGTGGTCCACGTCGCCCTCGTCAGCTTCAGAGTGCATGCGGAGGATGGCATTCATGGTGGCCAGCTCATCTCTGAGCTCAGCCACATCTCGACCAACGCGGCGGAGCTGCCCGAACTCCTCACCAACCCGCAGCCCGACGGTGGAAACAAGCTGCGCCGTGCCCTCCATTCTCTCTCTGGATTCTCTCTAGATGTGGCTGGAGTTGCAGATCTAGTATCAGCTGATGCTCCTCTATGAAGAAGACAGGCAACTGAGAAATAAAAACAGGTAGCCTCCTACTATTATATAGCGACGTTCACAGCCAAGAGCAACGCACGGCTAGACGCCCAGGCGATCAACTATCGAATACTGCATAGTCTTATTATGGAATGACTCGAAATGAACTTAGAATACTGTCCATCGACAGCCTCGAAATATTCGACCCGCCCATGTCGATCGATCTCCTGTCTCTTTTATCAGTTAACTATATGGCCAGGGAGGGACGATGACGGCGGCACGCCTTCGGCTCGCTTCAGTGCTTGTAATCATCGCTAGATGGTCTACAGACCTGGATGTAATTTTTATTATTTCTGGTGTTCGTTGTATTGCCATGATTGAAGATGAATAGATCGGAGGTTTTTTCATAAAAAAAAACTATACAGTGACCCACGCATCCATGTCGCTGTGCTTATGTTTTTACAATCGTACATTTGTTAATTATTAGCCCCTCTGGCAAACATTTGTAATTCTAGAAAAAACTTCTAATTTAGCATCGTCAGTGGGCGTGTGGAGATGTGTCCCCGGCAGATCTATCCTTGGTGGATTTGCTCGGATTTGTTCGTCCTTCGTCTACGTATGTGTGTCTTAAGGTTGGATCCTTCCGATCTACGCTACTCTCTGTCGGCAACGGTTGCTGTTCTGTTGCACTGGTCCTATGGGCCTTAGTACAACGACTTGCCGACTGTCCGGCTCTGATGGGGAAGGGGTGATGATGGCGGCGCGTCTTCGGCTCGTTTCAGCTCTTGTTATCGTCGCTAGGTTGTCTACGAATCTGGATATAATTTTTATTATTTCTGGTGTTCTTTGTACTGCCATGATTCAAGATGAATAGATTAGAAGTTTTCTCGCAAAAAATGCATGGAATCATTCTAGTAGTTTATTAATTCATTATTTCAATTTATCATATATAGTAGTTCTATAATTGTTCTTTTTCAAATGTGAGTGCACTCAAGAAAGATCGAAGTTCAGTATTGTTAGAAAATCTTTGAAATGAAGGATCTTGTACTCCCTCCGATCCATATTAATTGACACTGCTATAAGTCGTACTATAGCAACGTCAATTAATTTGGATCGAAGGTAGTATATTTTTTTACGGCTGCTCTTTGCAATTAGTTTAGCTCTCAAAAATTTATTTGAATTGCGTTTTTAGAGTGTGATTTTATCAATGTTGGAAAGAGATTAAGCGTCATGCTTTTGTAAAATCATTTTGTTTCTTATATTCATGCTTTCTAATGGTGATAGACAACACAAAAGTAAAAACATATAGCCCCATATCATATAGCAACTTGCACAACCAACAGCAACGGCTAGACGCACATGATCGACTCTTGAATACTGCATAATTGGTATGGGAAGACTCGAAATGAACTTAGAATACTATCTATCGAGTATCGACAGGCTTGAAAGATTCCACGGTCATATGTCGATCTGCTGTCTCTTTTATCAGTTAACAATATGGTGAACCACAGGAAAGTGCATTACAGCTTTCAGGTGCCACACACCGCTATATGCAAGTAGCATTATAAAAAATATCAGAAAATTTGAAAAAATTCTGAAATTTTGGGATATGAAACCTGAGTGCCCGTTGTACACCTGTGTTCATTTTTCTTGAGGAATGAATGCCCGTGGTATCCGCTGCATAGGAATTACGATCCGACATACGTTACATTCAGTTTTTTTTCTACATATACATATTTGTCTTTTTACTGGCATTACCACGGGCATCCATTCCGCACGAAACTAAACACATGTGTACAAAGGGCACCCAAGTTTCATATCTCAAAATTTCAGAATTTTTTGAATTTCCTAATATATTTTTTAATGCTATATTCATATAGGGGTGTGTGGCACACCCGAGCCACAAATCCTCTTCCAGGATCCACGCATGTATGTTATGTTTTTATAATCTTATATATTATTAGCCCCAGTGGCAAACATTTCTAATTTTAGAAAATACTTCTAGCGTTTCAAGACATAAGAACACGTATTTCGTTATCACTTTCTCATATACAAGATGATATGTACCATGCACATTGTTGCGGTAATCTTTGTTAGAAATTATTAGAAAAAGAGGTGCTACAAAAAACTATGAAAAAACAGTTTATACGCCGATTGTTTAGTTGTTGGCCGACTTAGTTTTCACGGGCACTCAATATACAGGGTCTCTGACGACTATCGTATAATCGGCAAACAAATGAAATGAGACTCGATGACGTAGGGCATCGGTCAAGCAACTCATGAAAACAAGCGAAACAAAGGAAAGATTTAACCGCATATGTCGATCTGCTGTCTCTTTTATCAGTTTAACTCTGTGCACGGTGACCCACACATATATGTCGTTGTGTTTATGATTTTATAATTCTCTTTATAATTAGCAGAATGGCCCGTGCAAATGCGTAGGAATCGTTCTAGTAGATTATTTATTTATTATTTTAATTTATTGTTTGGTAGTTTCATAATTCTTTTTCTAGTGTGATTGCACTTAAGAAAGATCGAAGTTATTTATTGTTAGACAATCTTTGAACTGAAGGATCTTGTATATTTTTTTACAGCTGCTCTTTGCATAATTAATTTAGCCCTTCAAAATGTCTATGAATTGCTTTTCTAGAGTTTGATTCTATCGGTTGTTGGAAAGGGATTAAGAATCATGGAGTTTGTTAAATCATTTTGTTTCTTATAG
>NC_057812.1:722060459-722081799 GCF_018294505.1 Triticum aestivum | reverse complement strand
TCCGAAGGCGGCGACTGGGGCGGTGATCCCATGCCGTGCGGCGGTGACCGAAGCGACATAAGCCGGCGGAGCGGCGACCCTGAGATAGACGGCGACATAAGCCGTTCGTCTTCGTGGCGAGGCTCCGCTCGGTTCCAGCCAGCCGCGAGATCGGGACGACGTGGCTTCCGGTGAAAATCGCGCCTGACTGCGGTCATGGTGGACGATGGCGGCGTCTCGGACGTCGTTCCCTTCTCGAGGCATCGTCGTTGCAGGTCACGTCAACCTAATTGTAAGGTTCCGGAGGAAACCCTAGATCTAGGTCTACAGATCGGACGATGGCGACGTTTTCGATGTTGTTCTCCCTCCTGGGGGCATCGTTTTGGAGCAAGTGCTGGCTGGAAGGGACAAGAGGAGGAGCGGCGTGGCATCTGACACGTCGACAACGGCGGGTCTCAGCGGCATGGAGCAGTGGTGTCACGCCGGTGGGCGTATGATGATGGACGAGTGCAGGATGGTGGCGTTGTCTGGCGTCGTGGTGGCGTCTACGGCAGCAGTACAACACTAAAGATGGATTGGTGGCAGGTGGCTGCGGCGGCCTCATACCCGGCAGGCGTTCTGGTTGGGACCTCAAGTCTTAGATGTTAGATTTGACTGTGAGGTCTGTTTGGTATTAGGCCAGACTATCAGCATCCCTTCATCAACTGGATATGAGTAGCGACAGATGTTACCTAGACGGTGGCTTTAGTCTTACTTTTGTATGACTTTGTAAGGCCTTATGTGAATAATTAATAAAGTGGCTGCATGCATCGTCTAGAGGCCGGGGGTCCTCCTCCATTTCTAAAAAAAAAAGAAAAAAAATGCGTTCTAAAGGGAATAGACTACACAGAAGTAAACACAGGTAGCCCTGTATCATATAGCAACTTGACAACCAACAGCAACGACTAGACACACATGATCGACTGTCGAATACTACATAGTTTAATTGGAAAGACTCGAAAAGAACTTAGAATACTGTCCATTAACAGGCTCAAAATATTCGACGGTCGTATGTCGATCACCGTCTCTTTTATCAGTTAACTATATTATGACCCACGCATCTATGTCGTTGTGCTTATGTTTTTATGATCTTTATTGTTAGCCCTCTGGCAAACATTTACAACTTTAGAGAAACTTTTCGCCTTACTACACATAAGAATACTTATTTAGTCATCACTTTGTCATATACACTAGTATAGAAAATCGGTGGGGGAGGACGTGCTCAGAGAAGCTGTAGGGGGCTGTAGGGCTTGGCGCCGTCAATGCAGGAGAGCTCACCGTGGGATGGAGTCACCCACAAAGGTGAGAGGAAGAAGAAACAGAAAAAGGAAAAAGAAACATGCAGCGCGAAAAGAGAAAGTGAAGGGCACCTAGCTTTGGGCTCACTGAGCTCACCTGGCCAACCTGTCCCGCACGAAAAAAGTGAGCGTGCGAGGCGCTCGGCCGGTTGGCCGGAAGGAAACGATCGCCTTTTGCTTTGGGGACAATAGTTTATGTTTTTTTTTGGCAAAAAGATCGATTATGTTATAAAGGTTCATCGGAAGTAAAAAATAATAATCCTCGGACATAGTAAAAATTACATCGAGACAACTTGACTAATCCCGCCGCTAGAACGAGTCATCGATGCGCCCCTGTTGCCCCACCCATACCGGAGCCGGCTTGACATTATCGATGACAATGAGGAATTCCTTGTGCACGTGCCCTTAAAGATCAACGCCCCTGAGCCGCAGTCGTCATCGTGGTTTAACCCTTAAGGATCAACGTGCCCTTAAGTTGTTTTTCTTTCGAATTTGAACTTGACACTTTGGCAAGTTCGTTGGTTTAAAACTCTAGCATCACGCATTCGAATCTATCGCACAGGCCATAGTGTAACTAAGTTAGCAGCAAACACGCTTTAGCCACGCTGAAGCCAAAGGTGTAATACTTAAGTGGCAACTAGCATTAATCAATCCCTTAATCAATAAAGTAGCATGTGCGTGTTAGTTAGGCGCACTCAACTGGCATCAAGCATGTCCGGGTAATGGAACGAGTACGTATGCAGCTGTGCAGCTTAGTGGCTGCACTACCATTGCGTTTAAATTGCACCAGGAACTCTGGTCATTAGTTTAGTCGTGTGATTTTGTCGCTTCCAACGCACAAATGTATACCTTCTTCGCAGGCCGGCATATGACTTAGCCATGGGAGTGCGTCTGATTGTCAGGTCAAGCAAAATAAAAATCAACAAAGAATGAAAGAAGTGGGCCTTGAAATGAGAAATAACTTTTGGGTCTGAAAGCTCCAATACATCCTTCATTTTATTATTTTCAGAGAAATCCATATTACAATCTCAAATTACCATCAAAGTCTAATATACAACGTTGAACTACAAAACCTTCTATTATACAATCTTGAACTTGTCTTTCAGCAAAAGCTTCAGGCTCTGGCATCGAAGGCTAGGGCATGCTGGCATGAGGAACTTGTACACTCTCGCGAAGAAGAAACCTGTCGTAGGCATCAAGGGCGTCAAGTTTAAGAAGGATCATCTATGTGGTGTCTGCGAAGCTGGAAAGATGACTAGGACCAAGCATCCCTCGAAGACAATCATGACGACATCTCAACCCTTCGAGCTGCTTCACATGGACTTATTTGGCCCTACTCACTACTCTACTCTTACTACCACTGCTTGCCTCTATGGTTTCGTCATTGTTGATGATTATTCAAGATATACATGGGTGCATATAATCCTCTACAAGAATGAAGTGCAGGACGCTTCGCCGATCGTGCCATGACGAACTATGGCATCAAGATCAAGCACATCAGAAGTGACAACGGCACAGAGTTCAAGAACACATGCTTCGACACTTATCTTGATACATTGGGTATCACTCATGAGTTCTCTGCTCCATATACACCTCACCAGAATGGCATCATGGAGCGCAAGAACATGACACTCATTGAGATGGCTCGGACGATGCTTGATGAATACAAGACTCCAAGGAAGTTCTGGCCCGAAGCCATTGATACTGCATGCCATGTCATCAACCGTGTTTATCTTCACAAGCTTCTGAAGAAGACATCCTATGAGCTCCTGACTGGTAAGAAGCCAAATGTAAGCTACTTCAGAGTATTTGGTGCTAGGTGCTGGATCAAGGATCCACATCACACTTCAAAATTTGCACCGAAAGCACATGAAGGTTTTATGCTTGGTTACGGAAAGGATTCACACTCCTACAAAATCTTCAACCTCTTTCACTATAAAGTGGTTGAAACTGTGGATGTGCGGTTCAATGAGACTAACGGCTCGCAAAGAGAGAACCTGCCAAATATGCTAGATGAAGTCCCTCCTAGTGAATCAATCAAGCTTATGGGAACTGGAGAAATCATACCTTTTGAGACACAGGCTGAAGAGGAACTTATCATTTCTGTGCCTAATCAACCTGAAGACAATGCTCAGCCTGAAGCCAATGCTCAAAATGAAGACAATGATCAGTAAGAGCAAAATCTTCGTCCAGCTCATCCTCGTGTTGCAAATGAAGTACATATTGAGAAGATAATTGATAGAATCAATGCACCTGGTCCACTCACTCATTCAAGAGCAACACCAATTAGCAAATTTCTGTTGGCACTTCGCATTTGTCTCAATATCTGAACCCAAGAAAGTTGCTGAAGGCTTCATGGAACATGAATGGATTCAAGCTATGCAAGAAGAGCTTCAACAGTTCGAGCTGAACAATGTGTGGGAATTGGTCAAGCGTCCTGACCCTCGCAAGCACAATATCATTGGCATCAAATGGATCTATCGCAACAAACAAGATGAGCATGGTCAGGTTGTCAAAAACAAGGCTCGTCTCGTTGCTCAAGGATACACTCAAGTTGAAGGGATTGACTTCGATGAAACATTTGCTCCCGTGGCTAGGCTTGAAGCCATTCGCATATTGCTAGCCTATGCCAACCATCACAACATCCTCTTGTACCAAATGGATGTGAAGAGTGTCTTTCTCAATGGCAAGATTGAAGAAGAAGTGTATGTTGCACAACCACCTGGCTTTGATGATCCAAAACATCATGATATGGTATACAAGCTCAACAAGGCACTGTATGGCCTCAAACAAGCCCCTCGTGCTTGGTATGACACACTCAAGGACTTCCTGAAGAGCAAAGGTTTCAAACCTGGTTCTCTAGATCCTACACTCTTCACGAAGACATATGATGGTGAACTGTTTGTGTGCCAGATCTATGTGGATGACATTATCTTCAGCTGCACTAACCAGAAATACAGTGATGAGTTTGGGAACATGATGCAAGAGCAATATCAAATGTCCATGATGGGTGAGCTGAAGTTCTTCCTAGGTCTTCAAATTCGTCAACAAAGCAACACCATCTTCATATCTCAAGAGAAATACCTCAAAGATTGTCTCAAGAAGTTTGGAATGCAAGATTGCAAAGTTTACACGACGCCAATGCCAACCAAAAGTCATCTGAGTCCTGACGCCAATGGTAAAGAGTTCGATCAAAAGGTATACCGCTCCATGATTGGTTCTTTACTCTATTTATGTGCATCTAGGCCGAATATAATGCTTAGTGTTTTGCATGTGTGCCTGATTCCAAGCGGCACCAAAGGAATCACATCAGTTAGCCGTGAAGCGAATGTTTCGATATTTGGCTTACACCCCAACACTAGGATTATGGTATCCAAAGGGCTCAGAGTTTGATCTAGTTGGATTCTCAGATGCTGATTATGCTGGTGGCAAGGTTGATCGCAAGTCCACATCAGGCACATGTCACTTTCTGGGACGTTCTCTTGTCTATTGGTCTTCAAAGAAGCAGAACTATGTATCTCTCTCCACCGCTGAATCTGAATACATTGCTGCTGGATCTTGCTGCTCTCAGCTTCTATGGATGAAGAAGACTCTCAAGGACTATGGCATCCACCTGAAGCAAGTGCCACTCTACCGTGACAATGAAAGCGCCATCAAGATTGCCAACAACCCAGTTCAACACTTAAAGACAAAGCACAATGAAATTCGTCATCACTTTCTAAGAGATCATGTCATGAAGAAGGAAGATATTGATATCATTCACGTCAACACTGAAGAGCAATTAGCAGATATCTTCACAAAGCCCTTGGATGAGAAAAGGTTTTGCAAGTTGCGGTGTGAGCTAAATATCTTAGAATCCTCAAATGTCCTGTGATTGGACACACATCCTAACACTTATGCATGTTGATGACTTAGATGTGCAACACACGAAGTAACGTATATCTTCAATCAATGAAGACATACACTCTAAGTGTGAATACATTAACGCGGAATTTGACTTTGGAGCGCCACAATAATTGTGCGCCGTGTCTGGGTCTAATACTTTCTATACGGTGGGTAACGGCACCACAAAACCTTTGTTTGAAGTGTTTCATCTGGCGTGTCATTTGCAAAGTCTTTGCATTTGATTAGTCTTCAGCATTGATTTAACTTCATGTTTATCTTCACAATGTTGATTTGGTCTTATTCAGATATATACATATATTTGTGTTCTATCCTCTACAACATTCACTTATAGCTATGTCTTCATGCTTGAATCTTTTGATCTAAGTGAATGTGATCGGACCCTAACCTCCTCTATGCTTCTACCTCAAATTCTATCTATCCAAATCATATGCATTCTATTGAAACTGTTAAATGTCTTCTCTGCGTACTTGTCAGCAGAAGATACAGAGACAAAGTTAAATCTGTTTTAAATGCTATATCCTTATTGCCTGAAACCCAGAGAAGCCGGAACGACCACCCGACAGTCCAGGCGTGCGTGGGAACATGAAACAACTTCCAATGTGTTGCATGTTTGCCACGTGTCCCTTAGATGTGAACCGCCAGGGGCACCTGCGTAATTGCGATGTGCTGTCCCTTTCCTTATAAATGCTCAACTCACCGTGGTCACAATCTCCTCTTCCACCTCGCCACCTCACACAAACCCTAGCGCTTCCACTAACTCGCGTCGACGCCGGAGAAGAAGCGCTTAGCTGCCGCGACCTCTTCGACGCCGTCCTCACGCCGGCCGTGGATTTCGTCCTCCGTCTCCGCCGTAGGTGTCTTCCGTCGCCAAGTTAGGGCACGGGAGATTGAACTGCTCGGCCTCCCTCACATCTTCGTCTAGCAGTTCTTTGTGTGGTAATTATATCTTACTTTTACTGCCTTTTTGATCCATCAGATCCGTCTACTTTCACCAAAAGTAGTTTCTTGACTTCTATATCTGGATCTATCTTGTTCTGAATGCCATATCATGCCAAGTATATCACTTATGATTCACAACTAGTTAGATTCCTCACTTGTACTTATTCTTGGATTCGTACAAATCTGGAACCAACTCTCACCATATAAGTGAATGTCTTCGCGCTATGAGGTCAATGTCTTCAAACTGATTTATCTTCAAAATCTTCTGAGAATTCATACGATCTCTTCCCTTCCCTCGCACCTCCAATGCTGTCACAAGTACATGTCCGTGGGAGAATCCCTTGGTTCTCATAGTCTCCATTCATTTGCAGAATTCTTATAGCGTCACATCAATTCTCCTGAAGCCAGTTCATGTCTGACCAGCAGACGGAAGCCTTTGATAGTTCTGAAGCCATTCAGTTTGAACTTCATGGCCACTGAAAAATCTGCAAGGAAAGGTGGCCGACAACGTCGAGGCAATACATCCAAGGACTTGCCTCTGGATCTGTATGAATTATACAAGACAGACCCTGAAGAAAGCTGTGGCCAGCGCAAGACTCGAATCCAATGGATTCGCGGATACTTGGCGGAACAATGGTTTCTGTACATATATATGACTGCTGAGTATGCTGAGAAAAATGCCATCAACCGACCGTGGGGAGATATTCTCTACAAAAATCTTCAACCCAAGTCCAAGTCTGAAGCCATTGCTCAAGGCTTCTACCCTTGCATGGTCAAAGGACCTCAGCCAGAAAATGCCGACCCATCATCTCTGCTATGCTGTCGCGATGACAATTTGTTCAAGTGCAACTATAAATTTGCCAAGGATTCTGCTGTGAAGAACAAGAAAGCTCTTGGACTTGACTTCAACCCTGGTCCATCTGCTCCTAGGGCTGATGGCACTCGTGATGCAGAACCCAATGTCATCGGGCCCTTCTACAACCTCGAAGGCCTCCTCACTCACATTGTTGTTGAACGGGCAGCCGTGGAGCACTCTGCTGATGACGCAGATTTTGATGAAGCGCCAGCTCCACCTAAGCCACAAAAGCAGAAGAAAACAAAGGCTTCAAAGCCCCCTACCACACCAAAAGCTTCGCGTGCGAAGCCACTGACCACTGCACCCCCAGTGTGCAGTCTGAAGATCTTTCTCGTGTCTCCAAGAAGATGGAGAATCCCAAGAAGAAGAATCCCATCAAGAGTTCTGGGCAAGAACTCACCCAGCTGCCGTCCTGCGGAATGAAGAAGCCACCATTGATCTGTCCAGCGACGACGATCGATCTTGGTGATGATGCTCTTGAGCTGCTGATAAAGAGCAAGCAAGAGTCGGAGATCTTCAACAATTGATATGTCTCCATCGTATCTACTTTTCCAAACACGTTTGCCCTTGTTTTGGACTCTAACTTGCATGATTCGAATGAAACTAACCCGGACTGATGCTGTTTTCAGCAGACTTGCCATGGTGTTATTTATGTGCAGAAACAAAAGTTCTCGGAATGACCTGAAACTCCACGGAACGTCTAGTTAAAAATAATAAAAAATCCTTGCCAAAGATGAAGACCAGGGGGCCCACACCCTATCCACGAGGGTGGGGGGCGCGCCCCCTACGTCGTGGGCCCCCTGGAGCTCCTCCGACGCCAACTCCAACTCTATATATTTGCTTTCGGGGAGAAAAAAGTAAAAGAGAAGAAATCATTGCATTTTACGATACGGAGCCGCCGCCAAGCCCTAAAACCTCTCGGGAGGGCTGATCTGGAGTCCGTTCGGGGCTCCGGAGAGGGGGATTCATCGCCGTCGTCATCATCAACCATCCTCCATCACCAATTTCATGATGCTCGCTGCCGTGCGTGAGTAATTCCATCCTAGGCTTGCTGGACGGTGATGGGTTGGATGAGATCTATCATGTAATCGCGTTAGTTTTGTTAGGGTTTGATCCCTAGTATCCACTATGTTCTAAGATTGATGTTGCTATGACTTTGCTATGCTTAATGCTTGTCACTAGGGCCCGAGTGCCATGATTTCAGATCTGAACCTATTATGTTTTCATGAATATATGTGAGTTCTTGATCCTATCTTGCAAGTCTATAGTCACCTACTATGTGCTATGATCCGGCAACCCCGAAGTGACAATAATCGGGACCACTCCCAGTGATGACCATAGTTCGAGGAGTTCATGTATTCACTAGGTGCTAATGCTTTGTTCCGGTTCTCCATTAAAAGGAGGCCTTAATATCCCTTAGTTTCCATTAGGACCCCGCTGCCACGGAAGGGCAGGACAAAAGATGTCATGCAAGTTCTTTTCCATAAGCACGTATGACTATATTCAGAATACAAGCTGTAAGTGCATCTAGTGCCACCCCTAGTTGGTTTTGGAGTATTGACGACAAACCTGGTTAAGGGACTAATGTGTTTGTGAGAATTGCAGAATAACACAAGTAGTAGTCCCTCATTGATTCGGTTTACATACCGGAGACGACCCCTAAAAATGTATGAAGACATTGAAGACAATGGTGCTATATGAAGATATTCACATTGAAGACTATGACATGAGAAGACATTGTGTGAAGACTATGGAGCGCGAAGACTTAGTTGTTTCGTTGTTTCCTTTTATTCTATGTTGAGTCGTAGGAACCACCGTACTGTTAAGTGGGGTCCAAGTGAACAAAGTTAGAGTGACTGAAGTGATGCTCAACCAAAATCCTATGTCTTCGAGCGAAGAAAATGAGAGCAAATCTTATCCAGAGCTGGATGAGTCAGCTTTACTTGTAGCCCAAGTAAAGTTGCCGCGTGTGTTTAAAATCTGACCGTTGGAACACGTGTCAGTTCCTTAGTGACCCAGGGTCATTTTGGACAAATCAGGTCGGGTTGCCTAGTGGCTATAAATAGCCCACCCCCTACACCATAAGTTGGTGGCTGCTCAGAGTTAGTGCACGACTTTTGTCGTTTGAGAGCAACCCACCTCCGAAGCCTTTGAGAGAGAGAAATCCTTGCGAGGACAAAGCCCAAACACCCAGAGCCAAAGAGTGTTAGGCATCACTGAAGTCTTTCTGTCTGAGTGACCTGAAGACTTGTTACACTCGAGGACTGTGAATCCTCCAGCCAGTTAGGCGTCATGTTCTGAGCATCAATAAACCATTCATTTTAGGCGTAAGACCATTGAAGGTATTATTCAAATAAACAGAGTAACCATTATTCTCCTTAAATGAATAACCGTATTGCGATAGACATAATCCAATCATGTCTATGCTCAATGCTAACACCAAATAAACATTATTTAGGTTTAACACCAATCTCGATGGTAGAGGGAGCGTGCGATGCTTGATCATATCAACATTGGAAACACTTCCAACACATATCGTCAGCTCACTTTTAGCTAGTCTCCGTTTATTCCGTAGCTTTTATTTCGAGTTACTAACACTTAGCAACCGAACCGGTATCTAATACCCTGGTGCTACTAGGAGTACTAGTAAAGTACACATCAACACAATGTATATCCAATATACTTCTATCGACCTTGCCAGCCTTCTCATCTACCAAGTATCTAGGGTAATTCTGCTCCAGTGGCTGTTCCCCTTATTACAAAAGCACTTAGTCTCAGGTTTGGGTTCAACCTTGGGTTTCTTCACTAGAGCAGCAGCTGAATTGCCATTTCATGAAGTATCCCTTCTTGCCCTTGCCCTTCTTGAAACTAGTGGTTTCACCAACCATCAACGATTGATGCTCCCTTTTGATTTCTACTTTTGCGGTGTCGCGAATAGCTCAAGGATCATATCTATCCCTGATATGTTATAGTTCATCATGAAGCTCTAGCAGCTTGGTGGCAATGACTTCGGACAAACATCACTGTCTCATTTGGAAGATCAACTCCCACTCGATTCAAATGATTGTTGTACTTAGACAATCTGAGCACAAGCTCAACAATTGAGCTTTTCTCCCTTAGTTTGCAGGCTAAGAAAATCGTCGGAGGTCTTATACCTCTTGACGTGGGCACGAGCCTGAAATCCCAATTTCATCCCTCGAAACATCTCATATGTTTCGCGACGTTTCAAAACGTCTTCGGTGCCTCAACTCTAAACCGTTTAACTGAACTATCACGTAGTTATCAAAATGTGTATGTCAGATGTTCGCAACATCCACAGACAACGTTCGAGGTTCAGCACACTGAGCGGTGCATTAAGGACATAAGACTTCTATGAAGCAATGAGGACAATCCTCAGTTTACGGACCTAGTCCGCATAATTGCTACTATCAACTTTCAACTAAATTTTCTCTAGGAACATATCTAAACAGTAGAACTGAAGCGCGAGCTACGACATAATTTGCGAAGACCTTTTGACTATGTTCAGGATAATTAAGTTTATCTTATGAACTCCCACTCAGATAGACATCCCTCTAGTCATCTAAGTGATTACATGATCCGAGTCAACTAGGCCGTGTCTGATCATCACGTGAGACGGACTAGTCAACATCGGTGAACATCTTCATGTTGATCGTATCTTCTATACGACTCATGCTCGACCTTTCGGTCTTCTGTGTTCCGAGGCCATGTCTGTACATGCTAGGCTCGTCAAGTCAACCTAAGTGTTTGCATGTGTAAATCTGTCTTACACCCGTTGTATGTGAACGTTGGAATCTATCACACCCGATCATCACGTGGTGCTTAGAAACGAACGAACTGTCGCAACGGTGCACAGTTAGGGGGAACACTTTCTTGAAATTTTAACGAGGGATCATCTTATTTACTACCGTCGTTCTAAGCAAATAAGATGTATAAACATGATAAACATCACATGCAATCAAATAGTGACATGATATGGCCAATATCATATAGCTCCTTTTGATCTCCATCTTCGGGGCTCCATGATCATCATCGTCACCGGCATGACACCATGATCTCCATCATCGTGTCTTCATCAAGTTGTCTCGCCAACTATTACTTCTACTTCTACAGCTAACGGTTAGCAATAAAGTAAAGTAATTACATGACGTTTAAGTTGACACGCAGGTCATAAATAAATAAAGACAACTCCTATGGCTCCTGCCGGTTGTCATACTCATCGACATGCAAGTCGTGATTCCTATTACAAGAACATGATCAATCTCATACATCACATATATCATTCATCACATCCTTTTGGCCATATCACATCACATGGCATACCCTGCAAAAACAAGTTAGACGTCCTCTAATTGTTGTTTGCATGTTTTACGTGGCTGCTATGGGTTTCTAGCAAGAATGTTTCTTACCTACGCAAAACCACAACGTGATATGTCAATTGCTATTTACCCTTCATAAGGACCCTTTTCATCGAATCCGATCCGACTAAAGTGGGAGAGACAGACACCCGCCAGCCACCTTATGCAACTAATGCATGTCAGTCGGTGGAACCGGTCTCATGTAAGCGTACGTGTAAGGTTGGTCCGGGCCGCTTCATCCCACGATGCCGTCGAATCAAGATAAGACTAGTAACGACAAGCATATTGAACAAAATCAACGCCCACAACTACTTTGTGTTCTACTCGTGCATAGAATCTACGCAATAGACCTAGCTCATGATGCCACTGTTGGGGAACGTAGCAATAATTCAAAATTTTCCTACGTGTCACCAAGATCAATCTATGGAGTCATCTAGCAACGAGGGAGGAGTGGATCTACATACCCTTGTAGATCGCGCGCGGAAGCGTTCAAGAGAACGGGGTTGATTGAGTCGTACTCGTCGTGATTCAAATCACCGATGATCCTAGCGCCGAGCGGACGGCACTTCCGCGTTCAACACATGTACGGAGCAGCGACGTCTCCTCCTTCTTGATCCAGCAAGGGGAAGGAGAGGTTAATGGAGATCCAGCAGCACGACGGCGTGGTGGTGGAAGTAGCGGGATTCCAACAGGGCTTCGCCAAGCGCTGCGGGAGGAGGGAGATGTGTCACGGGAGGGAGAGGGAGGCGCCAGGGCTCTGGTGTGGCTGCCCTCCCTTTCCCCCACTATATATAGGGCCAAGGGAGAGGGGGGGGGGCGCAGCCTTGGCCCTTCCTCCAAGGAAGGGTGCGGCTAGGGAGGAGTCCCTCCTCCCCAAGGCACCTAGGAGGTGCCTTCCCCCTTTAGGACTCTTCCTTTCCTTATCTCTTGGCGCATGGGCCTCTTGGGGCTGGTGCCCTTGGCCCATATAGGCCAAGGCGCACACCCCTACAGCCCATGTGCACCCCCGGGGCAGGTGGCCCCACCCGGTGGACCCCCAGGACCCTTCCGGTGGTCCCGGTACAATACCGGTGACCCCGAAACTTGTCCCGATGGCCGAAATAGCACTTCCTATATATATAATTCTTTACCTCCGGACCATTCCGGAACTCCTCGTGACGTCCGGGATCTCATCCGGGACTCCGAACAACATTCGGGTTACCGCATACTAATATCTCTATAACCCTAGCGTCACCGAACCTTAAGTGTGTAGACCCTACGGGTTCGGGAAGCATGCAGACATGACCGAGACGTTCTCCGGTCAGTAACCAACAGCGGGATCTGGATACCCATGTTGGCTCCCACATGTTCCACGATGATCTCATCGGATGAACCACGATGTCAAGGACTTAATCAACCCCGTATACAATTCCCTTTGTCTATCGGTACGATACTTGCCCGAGATTCGATCGTCGTCCCGATACCTTGTTCAATCTTGTTACCGGCAAGTCTCTTTTACTCGTTCCATAACACATCATCCCGTGATCAACTCCTTGATCACATTGTGCACATTATGATGATGTCCTACCGAGTGGGCCCAGAAATACCTCTCCGTCACACGGAGTGACAAATCCCAGTCTCGATTCGTGTCAACCCAACAGACACTTTCGGAGATACCTGTAATGTACCTTTATAGCCACCCAGTTACGTTGTGACGTTTGGCACACCCAAAGCATTCCTATGGTATCCGGGAGTTGCACAATCTCATGGTCTAAGGAAATGATACTTGACATTAGAAAAGCTTTAGCATACGAACTACACGATCTAGTGCTATGCTTAGGATTGGGTCTTGTCCATCACATCATTCTCCTAATGATGTGATCCCGTCATCAACGACATCCAATGTCCATGGTCAGGAAACCGCAACCATCTATTGATCAACGAGCTAGTCAACTAGAGGCTTACTAGGGACATGGTGTTGTCTATGTATCCACACATGTATCTGAGTTTCCTATCAATACAATTCTAGCATGGATAATAAACGATTATCATGAATAAGGAAATATAATAATAACCAATTTATTATTGCCTCTAGGGCATATTTCCAACAATACTGTCTTCCAACTTGATCCTTACTACCTAGCAGCTATTAGTCTTTGTGCTTTCACTTTATTACATACTTGACCATGGCTTGCTTAGTGTAGTCTACCTTCCGATGCATATCAATAGGCTTGTTATTGCTGTTTGTCTTTGAAACAACCATGTTTTGAAGACTCTCATAAAAATCGCCTATTCACCCCCCTCTAGTCGATACTAGCACTTTCAATTGGTATCAGAGCAAGGTACTCCCTTGTTCTATGTGATTCGGTTTAACCACCTAGAGTTTTAGCTATGTCGACTGCGAGGATAATCAAAGTCTCCGCTGCATGCCCTATCTTCGATGGCACTGAATATCCCTATTTGAAGAATAAGATGCGCATGCATCTTGAAGCCATTGATGTCGACCTCTGGTATGTCGTCAAGAATGGCGTTCCCAAGACTGGTGAAGGTGTCACTCCTGCTAATGTCAAGAAGTTCATTCAACTGGATTCTACTGCCAAGAACATCATCTGTGGTCATCTGACCAAAGGACAGTATGGCCGTGTGAGTGCTCTGGAAACGTCGAAGCTAGTCTGGGACTGGCTATCCAAGGTCAACGAAGGCGTCTCGACCCATAGAGATCAAAGGATCAGTGTTCTTCGCAACCTCTTCAAGAGAAACGACAATGAAAATGTCCAGCTCACATTTGATCGCCTCACCGACATCACAAATGAGCTTCGTGCTCTCGGCGCCACTGAGATTACCAAGCACGAAATTGTCAAGACACTAATGAGATCACTTGACAGCTCCTTTGACACCCTTGCCCTCATGATACAAGAACGCCCTGACTTCAAGACACTCGATCCGTCTGATATACTTGAGAGGCTCAACACACATGAGTTCCAGCTATCTGAGAAAAGAGATACCTATGGTCCCAACTATGGCCGAACTCGAGCTTTGAAGGCAAAAGCTGTTTCCTCATCTGAAGAAGAATCTGACTGCAGTTCTGATGATCCTGAAGACATTGGAAAGGAACCTGCTATGCTTGTGAAGAAGTTCCAGAAGTTCACTAAGAAGAAGGGCTTCAGAAAGTCTTCACGATCCAGCTCAAGAAATGATGAAGCTTCCATTCATGACTACAAGAAGGTAACATGTCATAAGTGCAAGAAACCTGGACACTATATCTTTGAGTGTCCACAGTGGGACAATGAGAAGTAGAAGAAGAAGAGAAAGGAATATGATTATGATGACAAGAAGAAGAAATCTTCAAAGTCTTCTTCCAAGTCCTCATCGAAGTCTTCATCTCATAAGAAGAGCTCATCTGGCAAGGCTCGTGCTTTTGTTGGCAAGGAGATGGATTCATAGGAGGAGTCTGCTTCTGAGGAGGCGGAGGTGGAGTCTGAGGAGGAGGCCGACCCTGGCGTTGCAAGTCTGGCTCGAGCCACAGCCTACGTTGCCAAGTCCATCTTTAACACTGAAGACAATGACTTCCACACCAACGCTGAAGCTAATGACGAGGACGACTCTGCTCCCACCTACTGCTTCATGGCACGTGGTGCCAAGGTAAAATCACGCGATGCTTACTTTCAAACATCAAGTGAAGATGACTCTGATTGTGAATCCAAACCCAACTACAAAACACTTGCTAAAATTGCAACTGAACAACAAAAGGCTATGGAACATACTCAAAAACTGTTAGACAAAAGCGATGACCTGTTGGACGCGGAAATGACCCGTTCACAGTCCTTAGTGGAAGACATAAAAAATCTTCATGCTAAGTACCAAGAACTTGAAAGTTGTCATGAAATGCTCTCAACCACTCATGAAAAGCTCTCCTATGATTATCTTTAAAGGAAGCAAGAGCTTGAGAAATTGAGAGCGGCTCATGAAGATCTTCAAAAAGAGAATGAGTCACTTCGCGCTCAACAGATCAGTCCCGCTCAGGATGGACTTGAACCACCATGTCTAAGATTCCTTGAGCGTGACAACACTACCTCTGTTACTGAATGTTCTACTGCTGCTACTGTTGCATTGTCTTCAACTACTGATGTGGTAACTAACCCCTCTCCTGAGGATACCACTACTATTGCTGATGAAAATGCTAGGTTGAAGACATTGCTTGAAACAGGGATGTACAAAAGTCTGAAAGGGCATCAGACACTGTGCGATGTCCTCAAAAAGCAGATCCTGAACCGAAACCCTAGAAAAGAGGGTGTTGGGTTCGAGAGGAAAATGAATGTTGATGGTTCCTACTGGAAGCCTGAGCAGTACCCCAAAACCACATGGGTTGCTGCAAAGGGACCTTCAGTGGACCCATCCACCTTATCTGGCTTTACCTGTGCTAACCCTATTATCATTGATGAATCCTTTGATGCAAACTATAAACTGTTTAATATTGGTACTAACTTCAGGAATGGGCCACCTATGAAGAAGATCTGGGTTCCCAAACGCTATCTTGAGAATCTTCTAGTGAATGTCATCATGACACCACCCGGGAAGAAGACAAACCCCAGACCTAAGACTTCATATGGTCCAAAGGCTTCATACAGATAGAGGACTCACCTGAGTGGCCCTAACACCAATGTTTTGCAGGGAAACCATACTCAGACTTATGAATATGAGCGTGTGTCTTCAAACCGCTATGTTCATAGAACTAAAAACTTTTCTGCTTATTCATATGAGTATCATTCAACTCCTGCAAGGCTATTTGCTAGGGCCCCAAAGCCGAAGTTCTCAGATGCTGCACTTAGACTCATTGCTTCTAAGCCACCCCTGAAGATGTGGGTGGCTAAAAAGAATTAACTTTCTTTTGCAGGAAAAGGTCTCCAGCCGAAAATCAAAGGCGTCTGATGCTATTGATGGGGACCTAAAACATCTTGTAGGGCGCAAGATCAAATGCCCAAATGGTCTCACTATGTATTTTGTTCCTGAATCGTTTGCCATTCATCCTATTAGTCCTAATCTTGATCTGAGCTTCAATAGTCCTCTTGCCCGTCAAATGTTTATGCTTCACACATCTCTTCGTGATGCTTATCCCCCTGACTGTACTGTAGGGTATGACACATCATGCTTCAGCATGGATTATGGACAGCAGATGCACTAATCATATGACTGGTGATCGAAGTCTTCTAGTGGACTCAACTTTACGTCCATCTGACAAGAGTCACATCACATTTGCTGACACTGGTAAAACCTAGGTATTGGGTCTAGGTAGAGTTGCAATCTCAAAGGACCAACACATGGATAAAGTGATGCTTGTTGAATCCCTTGGTTTCAACTTAATGTCTGTCTCAATGCTTTGTGACTTGAACATGATTGTGATATTCAAAAAATATCGTTGCCTTGTACTAATGAAATCTGACAAGTCTCTAGTCTTTGAAGGGTACCGGAAAGATGATCTATACATGGTAGATTTCACAGCAGGTCCATAGCTTGCCGTATGTCTTCTTGCAAAAGCTTCAGAGTGCTGGCTCTGGCATCGGAGGCTGGGGCATGCTGGCATGAGGAACTTACACACTCTCGCCAAGAAGAAGCATGTCATAGGCATCGAGGGCATCAAGTTCAAGAAGGATCATTTGTGTGGTGCCTGCGAAGCTGGAAAGATGACTAGGGCAAAGCATCCCTCGAAGACAATCATGACGACATCTCAACCCTTCGAGCTGCTACACATGGACTTATTTGTCCCTACTCACTACTCTACCCTCACAACTACTGCGTGTCTCTATGGCTTCATCATTGTTGATGATTACTCAAGATATATGTGGGTGCACATAATTCTCTACAAGACTGAAGTGCAAGATGTCTTCAGACGCTTCGCCAACCGTGCCATGAACAATTATGGCATCAAGATCAAGCATATCAGAAGTGACAACGGCACTGAGTTCAAGAACACTGGACTTGATCTTTATCTGGATACAATGGGAATCACTCATGAGTTCTCTGCTCCGTACACACCTCAGCAAAATGGGATCATGGAGCGCAAGAACAGAACCCTCATTGAGATGGCTCGAACAATGCTTGACGAATACAAGACACCAAGAAAGTTTTGGCCTGAAGCTATTGATACAGCATGTCATGTCATCAACCGTGTTTATATCCATAAGCTTCTGAATAAAACATCCTATGAGCTCCTCACTGGCAAGAAGCCAAATGTCAGTTACTTCAGAGTATTTGGAGCTAGGTGCTGGATCAAGGATCCACATCACAAATCAAAATTTGCACCTAAAGCTCATGAAGGTTTCATGCTCGGTTACGGAAAGGACTCGCACTCTTATAGAGTCTTCAACCTCTATCTCTACAAAATCGTCGAAACTTTGGACGTACGGTTCGATGAAACCAATGGTTCACAAAGAGAGCTCCTGCCAAGTACACTAGACGAAGCTCCACCCAGTGAATCTATCAAGCTAATGGGAACTGGTGAAATCATGCCTTCTGAAGCACAGCCTGAAGAGGAACTTATCATTTCTGCACCTAACCAACCTGAAGACAATGCTCAGCCTGAAGACAATCCTTCCAATGTTGATAATGATCAGCAAGAGAAAAATCTTCGTCCAGTTCATCCTCATGTTGCAAACGAAGTACATATTGAGAAGATAATTGATAGCATCAATGCACCTGGTCCACTTACTCGCTCAAGAGCAACACAGTTAGCAAATTTCTGTGGGCACTTTGCCTTTGTGTCAATATCAGAACCCAAGAAAGTTGCTGAAGCCTTTATGGAACCTGAATGGATTCAAGCTATGCAAGAAGAGCTTCAACAGTTCAAACTGAACAATGTTTGGGAACTGGTCAAGCAACCTGACCCTCGGAAGCACAACATAATAGGCACAAAATGGATATATCGAAACAAGCAAGATGAGCATGGTCAAGTCGTCAGAAACAAAGCAAGTCTCGTTGCTCAAGGATATACTCAAGTTGAAGGGATTGACTTCGATGAAACATTTGCTCCTGTGGCTAGGCTTGAAGCTATTCGGATACTACTAGCCTATGCAAATCATCACAACATCTTGCTATATCAAATGGATGTGAAGAGTGCATTTCTGAACGGCAAGATTGAAGAAGAAGTATACGTCGCACAACCACCTGGCTTTGAAGATCCAAAACATCCTGACATGGTGTACAAGCTAAACAAAGCACTGTATGGCCTCAAACAAGCTCCTCACGCCTAGTATGATACGATCAAAGACTTCCTGAAGAGCAAAGGCTCCAAACCTGGATCCCTCGATCCCACACTCTTCACAAAGACATATGATGGCGAACTGTTTGTGTGCCAAATCTATGTGGAAGATATTATCTTCGGATGCACCAATCAGAAATATATTGATCAGGCAAAAATCCTAACACTTATGCATGTTGATGACTTAGATGTGCAACACACGAAGTAAAGGATATCTTCAATCAATGAAGACTTACATTCTGAGTGTGAATACATTAACGTGGAATTTGACTTCGGATAGAGAAAGAATATTTCCCTATGAGAGCCGCGCTGCTCACGACGGTGCACGACTATCTCGGTTACGGATATGTCGCGGGGCAGGTGGTCCACGGATTTTCTGGATGCGTCAGGTGCATGGATGACACAACGTATCGCCAGCTAGATAGAGATCCCGGGTCTTCGAAAACCGTGTTCATGGGACATCGAAGGTGGCTTCGCGATGATGACCTGTGGAGAAAACGCAAGGATCTATTCGATGGTGAAACCGAACCCCGAGGATGCCCGTGTACGAGGAGCGGCGAGGAAATAGACGAGCTGTTGAAAAATTGGAAAGATTGCCCACTGCCGGGAAAGAAGCAAAAGGCGCCAGAGCCGGGAAAGAAGCGAAAGGCGGCAGAGCCGCTGCTGAAGGTATGGAAAACGAGGTCTGTTTTCTAGGACTTGCCGTACTAGAAGATCCACCGTGTGCCTCACAGCCTTGATGTAATGCATATCACGAAGAACGTGTGCAAGAGTCTGCTTGGTACCCTGCTCAACATGCCAGAGAGGACCAAAGATGGGCTGAAAGCAAGGGCAGACTTGAAATCAATGGGCATCAGGCAGGAGCTTCACGCTATATATGATGATCATGATGATGATGATGATGATGAGGCGAAGCAGGACACGGAAAGTCATCGCAAAGGCAAAAAGGCCAAGAAGACCGGAAATGACTACCCTCCCGCGTGCTTCACTCTAAGTCAGGAGGAGATCGAGTAGTTTTTCACCTACCTCGTAGGAGTAAAACTTCCTTACGGTTACGCGGGGAAGATAAGCAGATACCTAGACCCAACGAAGCTGAAGTTCAGCGGGATGAAGTCTCACGACTGTCACGTGCTGATGACGTAGATACTTCAAGTTGCAATCTGTGGGATCATGGATGCGCATGTCCGTGAAACCCTATTTGGCCTATGCAACTTTTTCGACGTCATCTCTCGGAAGTCTGTTGGCGTGAGGCAACTCAGAAGGCTATAGGAAGAGATCGGGGTGATACTATGCGAGCTTGAGATGTACTTCCCACCCGCATTCTTCGACGTTATGGTGCATCTGCTGGTCCATATCATGGACGATATCATCCAACTCGGGCCGAAGTTCCTGCACAGCATGATGCCGTTCGAAAGGATGAATGGTGTCATCAAAGGATATGTTCGCAACATGTCACGTCTAGAGAGAAGCATAGCCAGGGGCTTTCTGACCGAAGAGTGCATCTTCTACTGCACGAATTTTCTAGGCATCGAGAACCCCGTTGGTCTGCCCGTCAACAGGCACCTCGGCAGGCTCGCTGGATGGGATCACCATGAGGGTTGCCGCGAAATGCATGTCGACTTCGAGGGTCGACTCGCCGACTTTGAAAGAGCAAACCTAGTCGCGCTACAACACATAGACGTGGTCGATCCTTGGGTGGTAGAGCACAAAACCTTTATTGAGAAGACGTACAATGATCGAGGCCAACAGAGGACGGACGGAGATATAATCAAAGAGCACAACTCATGTTTCACGCGTTAGTTCAAGCAGAAGCTTCTGTCGTACCCTTTACATGAGGATTCTTCCGCGGAAGAACAACTCATATTCGCCTTGTCACAGGGCGCCGAGCACAACCTGATGACCTATGAGGCGTACGATATCAACGGCTACACATTCTACACCGAGGCCAAGGACATGAAGAGTGATGGTTATCAGAACTCCGGGCTAACGATGGAATCCTACACCGGTAATGACAAGGACAGATACTACGGAAGGATCAAGGAGATATGGGAGCTGAGCTACGCTGGAGAGAAGATCCCGATGTTCCGTGTCAGATGGGCGAAGAGCGTCCTAAAAGAAGACCGGTATTTCACCACCATGGTTATACCCGAAGCCAAATCCAAGACCGCGGGCACAAACGTCACCGCGAAAAATGAGCCATGGGTACTAGCTTCCCAAGTTGACCAATGCTTCTTCATTACCAACCCGTCAAAGCCCGGTCGTGTTGTCGTGAGGAGAGGCAAAAGGAAGATCATCGGAATGGATGGAGTAGCCAATGAGCAAGACTTCGACAAGTACGGCGACCCGAGGATCGAACATGACGACGATGATGAAGTAGCAGCATACACCACAAGAAGAAGCAGGACCACCCTACCTAAAGGACGTCCGTTCCACAGAAGAACTCCATTTGCGAAAAAGAAGGGCAAGAAGATTGTGAACAGATAGCTAGCTAAGATCGATTGCATTTAAATCGTAGCCTTCATTTCTCGATTGTATTTCATGGGCACTTTTTGAACTATCATGAATATTTTTAAATTTCATGGACACTCGATCTCGATCCCCCTCCATCTCGATCGCTATCCCAACTCGCCAGATCCGGTCCCCCTCGCCGCCGAGCACCCCCCGGTCCACCGGCCGCCACCGCCGACCCCCCGCACCCCTCCCCCACTCAACC
>NC_057812.1:721971023-722059792 GCF_018294505.1 Triticum aestivum | reverse complement strand
CCTCGGCGCTGCCTCGACACCGCCTCTCCTCCACAACGGCCGCTGCATCAGCCTGATTTGACCAGATCTCATCCACGCACCACCACCGTTCATCAGCCCAAGTAAGTTCTCCTCCTTCTTCTTCTTTTAGATCCATTAGGGTTCCTGCGAGTTCATCAGAGTTTGTCCTCTTCCTTCCCTACAGTTGCGATTTTTAGCTTTAACTTGATACTCCTCTATGCAATGGTATTCATAGCAATTGGGTTCCTTCTATTTGTTTGTAATTCATCGTGTGCGGAGTACTAATTGGGACAGTATACATGTTCTTCATCTACCTAGTATTGTTCTGTTCGTGCCTTCATGTACTAGGTTATTAATCATCAAATAATTTGTGAGTTCTAGGACCTTACTCTTTATCTGAATTTTAATTGGTGATGTCAGTAGTTGAAGCCAAGCTTCAGCTTACTCAAATGGTAGGGAGGTCATAGTGTTCCTTTACAAGCATAGTAGAGCATAGTATGGATTCTAATGTTCAACTCTGACTAAACAGGTTCTGCAAACGGTCTTTTACTGCACTTGACTGAAGAAGTAGGTGTCTGCTATATCCTGCACTTGACGTGAGTTGTGTTCTCAGGTTTACATTGCAATGGGCACTCTTCTTGTAAACACAAATTCAGATTTATATACTATATGCTGGCATGACTGTTTTTATTAGGCAAGACAGTGCAGTAGTTGATGTATCTTGCGTTGATTATAAAGTTGCTTGGGTTTAATATTACCCAGCATGATGATGTATCAATGTAGCATTAGCATATGATCCAAGTGCTAGTACTGCTAGTAAGTAGCTAATACAGTTAATGAAGAAGAAAAAAAAACTGCTAGTACAGTTAATGAAGAAGAAAAAAAACTGCTACTACTGCTAGTAAATAGCGTCAGACTGAATGTCTTTTATATATGGCCAATACAGTCTGATGGCCAATACAGTTATTAAAGAAGAAGAAAAACGGCTAGTACTGCTAGTAAATAGCATCAGACTGAATGTCTTTTATATATGGTACTGCTAGTAAATAGCTTCTTCTATATACTAATTTGCATCAAAGTGTAGAACAAAGCATCAGGCTGAATAACTAACAGTGGGTAATTAACCTAACTATTCATTTTTCCTTAGGTTAATTTTAAAATGTCCAGTGTATATATATTTGAAAATGATTGCTGCTAGATGTTAATTTGCTGGTACTAGCTAGAATTTGGCACTGAAAAGCAAAAGCAAAAGCTAATTAACTGCTGGGTAATAGCACTGGTACTAGGTAGCTAAAATATGTGTTCTGAAACACTGAGAGCAGAAACACTTACTACATACATATGCTCAAGAAACACTTACTAACCAGAAAAGGTTTTGACTTGAAATGTTAATAGCACAGAGAGCACCACAAGTTAAACACCTCAATCTGTTAGTATTTGTCTGCATTTCCTCACATTCTTCTTGTATCTGATCCAGTATTGCTTGTAGTGGTTTGTCCAAAATGTTGAATGATACTGCTTGGAGATGCATATATTGTTTCACCTCTTCACATGCCAATGTATTTTCCATGTTGTGATGGAGGCCTTTTTTGCCTTGTCCACCCGAGAGGCCCTTGAGTTTGCTGGAATGTCGATTAACTTCCGTTCCGGCAAATTCGGGTACTCCATATGCCCTATTTTCAGCAAAGGTCATGCTGAAATTTTCCGTGAATTTTAGCATGACTTTGCTAAAAATAGGACATATGGGGTACTTGTGACTAATGCATGGGCCGGGATATCTTAGTAGTTAATTAAGTAGGATCAAGTGCCCCTTTATTCTAGCTGCATTAAACCATAGGAGGCAATAGAGCCAAGTGATTAGGCCCAACTTAGAATTCTCCTTCCCAGCTTAGCTTTTAGGATGCCTCGTTGTCGACAAACCATTAATTATACAACCTTGGCTTTTAGGGTGCCTCGGTGTCGATAAAAACCAAAATGATGAAAGCTTAGGTTTTTAGGGTGCCTCGGCGTCAAAAAACCCTCAATGATAAAAGCTTACCTTTTAGGATGCCTCGGTGTCGACAAACCCTAAATGATGAGACCATGATCTTGTTCCTTGACAATAACCAACTTTTTGACCAAACTTTGTTCCTATTTAGAGAGAAACATGGCCAACAACGATGAGGCCGGGGGTTCGGGTGGCAAGGCATTCTGGGAGCTGTCCCAGGAGATGGAGGAACAACCTCACTTGTATGAGGACGCCGCCTTCCCCACCGATCCTGAGACCACTGATGGTACCGCCGAGGATGACCCCACTGATGCCACCACTGATGGTGCCGCCGAGGATGCCACCACTGATGATGGCGGCGCACGCACAGATGGCAGCCAACCGAAGAGGCAACGGAAGGACCGGCGCCCGACCATGCTCCGCACCCTCAAGGAGGAAGTTACTGAAGTGGACTCCGACGGGAATCCAACGGCGCCCGAACGAATAGTCAAGGGGTACTCGCTTCAGGTCGGGTGCATTCTCCGGAGCACTGTCTCGATCAACACCGAGAACCTGAGGCATCCTGACCGAGGGAATTTGCGCAACCTCCTCTTCACGAAGCTGCACGAATGATACAAGTTCCCCGCTGAATTTGAAAACACAAGCCTCAAAGGGAATAAAGTGAACAATGCTGCCCTCACGAAGACGAGCATGGCCCTGTCTACTTGGAAAAGCAATGTGAAGAGAATGATCGATAAAGGTGAGAGTTATGAGAAGATCAAGGAGAAAAATCCTTCGATCACCGAAGATGACTACAACGACTTCAAGATCAATTGCTCGAGCACCGCAAACTCCGAATCAAGTCAGTGGGGGAAAGAAATGCGGGAGCTGAACTTAGGGGAACACACACTCGGTCCCGGCGGTTACAGAGTGGCGGAGCCTATATGGGACAAGGAGGAGGCGGGCCGTGCCGAGCAAGGCCTACCGCCCCTCTTCGATAAATACGGTGACAAGCAGACCATGAACTTTGTCAGGACCCGGTACAAGAAGGACCCGAAAACAAAGGAGCTTACCACGGATCCGAAGACCAGGGCGCTTGAGCTTGTTCTGGTAAGGAATACACCCCCGCGTAATTAGCTCCATATGGTTGCATTCTAATTAATGAAGCCAAATCTCTAAATGGTTCACATTCCTTCCGCAGGCGAGTGAAAGCAGTAGCGCGGGGTCGACTAAGAGCAACCCTTGGGACACCACTCTAAATAGGGCGTTGAATGTAATGAAGAACAAGGATAAGCTCAGTAAGCCGACGTCAGCTGGTCGTGTGGCCGGAAAAGGCTTGTCGACAAAATGGTCGTCATACTATAACACTGGTGGGCAAAAGGAGAAAAAGACCAGCTCAGAAAGCCAGGCGCGCGAGGTTCAAGAACTCAAGGCACAGGTGGCGCGGATTCCGGAGATTGTCCAAGAGCAAGTGGAACAACAACTCGGAGCGACGATCACCGCCATTGAGCCTACCTTGATCGAGGGGTTGAGTGCGTGGATTGCGGGCGGCCAATAGGGGCCGCCCCCAATTCCTAGCTTCATGGCCAGCAACTCGCAGAACGCGATGGCGGGGCTATTGGTGTCTCCGGCGGAGGCGGCATTGGTGTCTCCGACGCCAGCATGGGAGCTTAATGCACCCGGGTGTACGCCGGCCGGCACCTCTGCAGCAAGCGGCCCCTCCGTCAACTGCACGCCCGCCGTTGGCGGTGCCTCGACATTAGCCGAGCTCGACGCCATCATCACTGTAACTAATTAAGCCTCTCTCGGCCGAGGACTTCATCTCCTTGCCTTTGACTGGGCATCCCTGACGCCCTACATGTTTTCGCAGGGCGCCGCCAATGTTCCGTGCACTCTCCTGCACTTCGTGAACAACGAGTTGGTCGATGTCGCGAAGGGCAAAATTGTTCAACCGGGCAACCCCTTGTTCCACGGTACCCAGATGCCACCCAACTTGTTTAGGGTTCAACTGGTTCGGGTGCTGCCAGGCTGCGACGAGTTGTTACCTCCGATTCAACCCGTCGGGGCCGACGATGATGACGTGATGACCCTCAGCGCCTGCCTGAGCTGGCCCCTGCTTTGGCCGAAGAGCTAGATTCGTTTGGGGGCGGGGGACACCACCCCAAAGACAACACCGCCAGTCGTGTCGGCGCCAAGTCGGCCCCATGGCAAGACCTATGCCACTGGATCCAAACATGCATATGTCACAGGATCAGAACGACGACGACGATGATACATTTGGCAACGTCGATCAGTACTTTGCTGATCATGGGTACGGTGGCGACTTCATGGGGCCTCCTTCTCAAGAACCCAACCCAACAAAAGACGTGCGCGATCTAGCTGGTACCGCGGAGAAGCCAAGTTGCAACAGGCGTCATCTGCTGTCGTGGGTTTCTCACGGCAGATGTCCTAGTGAAAGGACTTAGTCGTGGAGCCATCGCAACGGGTTAACTCGAAGGGGTTAAAGCGGACACAGGGACACAGAGAGTTTATACTAGTTCGGCCCCTTCGATGAAGGTAAAAGCCTACGTCTAGTTTGTGATGGAATTGATGGGGTTTCGATGACTAGGGAGCAAACAAGCTTCGCCTAAGTCTCGAGTTGTGGTTGTCTGTCCTTGAACCGCTGTCGGGTCATCCCCTTATATACACGGGTGACGCCCGTCGGTTCACAAAGTCCCAATCTCCGGTTCATATTCGTATCCGAGTTGGTCTCTTCTTATTCCTAACTTACAATACAAGTATTCATACAAGCCGGTTTACAACTATAAGCATTGAACCGACTATGGCCTTGGGCCTTTATCTAACCTTGGGCTTTAACATTTCTGAACTACCGATGAAGTTAATCCGGCCTAGGCAGGCCGGTTTACGCCCAATAGTAATATCCCCCACATTAGGCCCCAGATTGATTTGAATGAGTTCATGTCAATCCTTAGCAGAAATCTTCATCTTGAACATCTTCTCGTAATTGTTGAACCACCGTGTCGTCATCTTCTCTGATTGCTGTAAACCGGCATGACGTCATCATGAAGAAAATATTTATGATACCTTCCTCATTAATAGGTTCGCAATAACCAAGGCGACAACTCCGCCTCCGAAATCTACGGCCCCTGGATTCACGCGCCTGACACATGTCTTTTGCCTCATAAATAGGACCGAAGGGTCATTTCTTCTCCTCCCTTTCATCCCTTTTCCTTTCGTCTTCCTCGCGCCACCAGCCTCAGAGCTCCGCTGTAGTTGCTGACCTCTGCACCATCTTGGGCCGCTGCATCAACCTGAACGCACCAGAAAAACGCGGCGATCTTCCACGTCTCCCTAAACTCCGGTAAGTCCTCTGCTTTCATCAACCTAAATCTGTTCTAGGGTTTCACGTTCTTGCAGCGCTTTGTTCACTGTTCATACTCATGCCCAGACCTCTGAATAGATCTATGAGACCCTGCTGTGATTATCAGCGGCCTTTTAGCCTCCGTCTGTAGATTCATACTCAAATCCATAGATCTCACAAATTTTCCTGCTCATTGAATCAACACTGTTCTGCTGGTTCAGTAGATAATTTAAGCGGTCCGGATTAGGACTAGGCGCTCCACTGCGGTTTTTGCCTTTACGTCGCTGGCCCCTGTCCTACACGTTAGTATTAGCCACAAAATCAATGTTGCCATCCGCTTTACGCTTGCCTCCACCACCGTTACCTGCTGAGTGATGCTGCTGACCTTTGGAGTTGCTGTTCTTCTTTCCCTTCCCTGTCTTTTCATCATCAGACTCGGGATCCTTGGTACTATCAGAATCAGTGTACTTTACCAAAGCGGCCATGAGAGTCCCCATGTCAGTACAATGGCGCTTCATCCGCCTTAACTTCAGCTTCAGGGGTCCAAACCGGCAATTTCCTTCCAAGGTTATAACTGCGGTGTCAGCATTGATGCGGTCTGATGAATGAAGAACTTGTGAAACCCCGCGCACCCAATGAGTTGTTGATTCTCCTTCCTACTCGACACAGGCAGCTAAATCCACTATCGACATGGGCTGCTTACACGTGTCTTTGAAATTATTGATGAATCGGGCTCGCAACTGGGCCCATGAACCGATAGAATTGGGCGGCAGGCTCTTTAACCAAGTACGGGCTGTCCCTTCAAGCATCATGGTGAAATATTTGGCACACGCCGCCTCATCCACATCAAGCATCTCCATGTCCATCTCATAGCTCTGCACCCATGTCTCTGGGGGTTGATTCGCCGTATAGTTTGGTACCTTGCGTGGGCCCTTGAAATCCTTAGGCAGGCGCACATTGTGTAAAGCAGGGACAAGGCAAGGCACCCCCAAGGCGCTAGAAGTGAGCCCCGGTTCAACCGAAGTGGTTGGACGAACCAGCGTAAGCTGATGAGCCTGATGCTGTGCTTCTAACTCGGCTTCCCTGCGTGCTCGGCCCCGGTCTACCACCTCCTGGGCATCAGGGGCCGGATTGTTGCCACGGGGCGCTCCACGGCGTGCATTACTTGACTCAGCTGGCTCCTCCATATGCCTGCTATAACTCCGGCTCGGACGCGGGGTAGAATGAACCCGATCGCGGCTGTATGAATAACCTTCCTGTTGGACCAAAGCCGTCCTGAGGAGCTCCTTGACCCGGCGCGTCTCTATCGCCTGCAATGAATCACCTTCGACCGGAATAGCCTCCAACCGTGCCGCAGCTACAACAAGGTTATCCAGCAGATTGGAATAGTGATTCGGAGGTGTGGGCACAACCTGCGGTACACCAGTACTATGACGGGGCAGATCTATCAAACGAGGCTGGACTGGCACACCCGTACCAGGCGCTTCCGCCCGGTTTACCACCGGTGGGTAACTGGTCCCCGCTCCGGGGGTATTAAAAAGGTCCCTTCCTTCGAAAACCGAAGGTAAACGAGATCGGTACTTCCTCCTCATAACTTCCTATGATGCGTTCTGGTCTAGCATGAGCTTGTAAGCTTGCGCGTCCAAAGTGGCCCGCTCCACAGTCATCCTGACCTCCTCAGCTGCCAGATCTGCTTTGGCCTGAGTGATCTGCTCCCTCACCTTTGCAATCTCTGTATTATGAGCATCCTGATCCGCCGGGTTAGCCTCTGCCATGAGCGCAGCCAATGCATCGAACAGATCGGATAATACTTGAGCCGGCGGGCGCACAGAGCCTCCTGCCCCGACAGCCGCCACTGAACCGGAAACCATCGCCGCGACAGTCGATGAATGAAGCACCGCTTGTGTACCGGCCATGAATATTCCAACCCGGTTAGGCAGATCAGAGGGGTCCGGAATACTGTCGCCATCGGAACAGCCCCCAATCCGGCCATCTTGTAACTGATACAAAGACTCAGTTTCTCCGGTTGACGACTCGTCGCCAGAATAAACGACGGTTTCGCCACCAGATCCTGATCCATCCTCATAGCTTCCTCCATGGATGACCCGCACGAAGGCACGCTTCACGGCCGGCTTAACCCGGGCAGGTCACGCACGCTGAGCTGTCTCGACGAGGTCGGTGCAGGTGTCCAGCTCAGGGCCCGGTTCACCGATCTTGCCAATGAAGACGTGTAGACCACCAAAGGGGACCCGGTACCCATACTCAATTGAGCCGGCCTCAGGGCCCCAGCCTGCATCGTCGATGTAGATCTTGCCGTGACGACTCTTGGTCATCCGTCCCACAGCGTATCCCTCGAGTCCTTCAAAGCAGCCCTCCAAGAACTTGAAACCATCGTACGATAGCCCCACGGTGGGCGCCAACTGTCATGGGTTTATCACGGCAGATGTCCTAGCGAAAGGACTTAGTCGTGGAGCCATCACAACGGGTTAACTCGAAGGGGTTAAAGAGGACACAGGGACACAGAGAGTTTATACTAGTTCGTCCCCTTCGATGAAGGTAAAAGCCTAGGTCTAGTTTGTGATGGAATTGATGGGGTTTCGATGACTAGGGAGCAAACAAGCTTCGCCTAAGTCTCGAGTTGAGGTTGTCTGTCCTTGAACCACTGTCGGGTCGTCCCCTTATATACACGGGTGACGCCCGTCGGTTCACAGAGTCCCAATCTCCGGTTCATATTCGTATCTGGGTTGGTCTCTTCTTATTCCTAACTTACAATACAAGTATTCATACAAGACGGTTTACAACTATAAGCATTGAACCGACTATGGCCTTGGGCCTTTATCTAACCTTGGGCATTAACATTTCTGAACTACTGATGAAGTTAATCCGGCCTAGGCAGGCCGGTTTACGCCCAGTAGTAATATCCCCCACATCTACCGTTCAGCTCTCAGGAGACGCCTCCAGCTGCCGACTTCACCGAGCCTCAGATAGGCGAGGTGCGGAATATTATCAGCCCCAACACACTCAAAAAGGCGGTCTGTGAGCAGAACTTGGGCCCATTACAGGAGAAGAAGAAGGCACGCAAAAGAAAGACTAAGAAGGGTACGAGCCAGCCGGCACCGAGTACGATCCGTGCTCAGGACGGGCCACCTTCACCTGAGGATTTAATGAGGAGGGTGCATGTGGCGGGTAGGCCGATGCTACCGAGAAATATGCTCGATGCTGCAACCGGTGCTATGCGGAGTCTGCATGATAGTGTTCTTTCTTTGGAGAAGCGGCGTCTCAGAGAGAAGGATGTGGCATACCCGGTTTTCGCGGCCAAGGTGCCAGAGGGCAAGGGCTTTGTGGATAACTCCATCGGGGGTACGATCGTCTTGCGGTTTGATGACATCCACGCTATGTTGAACCTTCATCCGCTGCACTACACCTTCATTCGGCTATTTTCGCTGAGTATGGAGATGCGGATCATTCACGACAAGACCCCGGACATCGTGATAGTCGACCCCTTCTACATGCGTGCCAAGATCTTGGGCTGCGCTGGGGACTGGCAAGTCGCGAGTTCTTACCTTGAAGGCGTCATTCTGGCAAACCGAGATAAGGATAACTTCCTCGTGCCTTACTTTCCCGAGTAAGTCCTCCCCTCAACCGCCCCGTAACATATGAATTCTTAGATTTCGATCGTTTTTCTTTTAACATTCCGTGTTTTCTGCAGTGACACACATTGCACGCTCATCCTCCTAAGCCCCAAATATTCCATGGCCACGTATTTCGACCCGGACCGTCAGTCGAACGTAGACTACACAAATGTCAAGAAGGTTCTTGATGATGTTCTCCCAGGCTACGCCAAATCTGGAGGCACCTTCACCAGGCCTATTCGTAAGTACGGCAAGCACGTGTTCTCCCACAATACGACGTTCTACTGCGTCAAGAAGCCGCCTGGCGGTCAGAAGGGTGCCTACTACGCCATCCATCACATGCGGGCGATCGTACGGGACCATCATCAACTTCTGCTACCGAGTAAACTCAAAGATTGGGCCGCGAGCGTGTCGGCAATCCAGGACGCGGACATCAGACAAGAATTCTTTTGCATCCAGTCAGAGTTTGCGGAAATCATCCATCAAGATGTCCTTCGTACCTCGGGGTAGTTCTACCTCAGAAATCAACCGTCCAACAGTGACATCGACACAATGCTACAAATGCAGGTTGACAACGCCCGTTATTTCATGACTCCCACGATAGACAGCGGCTTCATCCACGCTCCGGTCCCTTGAGTCGAGTCGAAAGCAGTGATGCTGTGTCTAGTTCTGAAACATCGATTGGCTCATGTTGTAATTGAACTTTAATGAACTTGTAGTATGTCTCTTTGGTTTCGAGAGTCGTTCAACTTAGATGTAATCGATGCTATTAATGTATTGCTTTTCTCTTCCGATCGTTCTGTTGCATACTTATATATTGCTTATGTATTGTCTGTGAATTGGTACTAACGTTTCGTTTGGCTAGTGCATAGCGATGCCGTTGTATGTCGTGTACAAGGGTAAGGTTCCCGGAGTCTACGACGACTGCGAGGAGTGTCAGAGATAGGTTCACCGATTCAGCGGTAACAGTTACAAAGGGTACACCACTAGGGCCGAGGCCGAATCTAGATACGCCCGCTATCTAGCGGGAGAGGGGAGGGAGCATTGGAAGAACCAGATGAAGACGAGTTTCATCGTGATGATGCTCATCGTGATGACCGCAGCTCTCTTCTATGTGATGGTAGTTTACATGATCGATATCGACTTGTAATGTGAAGACAAACTCGCTACTCGCGGTCTCGAGACATGTAATATAATGTTCTATCTTTGTTCGGTCTTTTCAATTTGGAGACTAATATGATGAATTGTATTCGGAGACTAATATGATGAATTGTATTCAGAGACTAATCTTCTATTGTATTCGATGAATCTGTTGTTGATGTGTGCTGTCTATATTTTGTCCAATTATACATTTTGTAACCTGTGCAAAAAACAGAAAATAAAAAAATAAAAAAACCCTAATATTCATACTATTGGCGCATCACATCACAGTGCGCCATTAGTATGCCAAAGGATACTAATGGCGCATCATTAAACAGTGCGCCATTAGTATGCCGAAGTTACTAATGGCGCATCTTGTTGTTGTGCGCCATTAGTATGCCAAAGCACCTGGGTATACATGGCCCCCTGGGAGGCATACTAATGGCGCACTGTTGTATAAACTAATGGCACATCTGAGGTCCGCCATTAGTATACCAGATACTAATGGCGCACCAGTGGTGCGCCATTAGTAAAATATACTAATGGCGTGGCACTAATGGCGCACCACTAATGCGCCATTAATGGCCAAATTAGGTGCGCCATTAGTAGGCCTTTTCCTAGTAGTGTAGTGCTCTAACCCCCACCTCAATTCGATCCTTGCAGCCCTCCTCGGCGAGATCCATCAACGCCCGAACCACCGTCCGTCGGAGTTGAGACCGCCGTCGACGTGGTGCTCACCGATGACCAACTCCAGCACCCACCGGTGCGGAAGGACACGGTGAGCACGTTGGTAACCTCCGATCCTCATGCCTCGCTGTAGATCGCCGCCGGCGATCACCGCGGCCCTCGGGCGCCAAATCTCTGCTTTCGTTTTCAAACCCGACGGGTGGGTCCTCCCCGTCAGCTTTTTCTTCTTTTTGAATCATTTTCTGGAAACGCCTTCGGGAAAAATACGTCTTCCCCACTGGACTGACGTATTCGAGACTGAAGCGTTTTCTATTTTTATAAAGAAAACCCTGGAAAGTTTCTGTTTCATTACATAAAGGTCCCTGGACTAAAACACTAATAACTTTTAAACAGAAGAGTATTTTTGATTGAGTCTTTTTCTGTCCTATTTGAAATTTTGTCTAGTTTTTTATTAGATTTATTTGAAAAATATTTGGAGTAATTTTTGTGCACCTCACGGTATTTACGTTAGCGCGTATGTTTTCTTTATACCATAGATACCGAAGGAGGTGACGGAACCGCGAACTTCACCGAGCTAGGCTCCGACTACTCTGAACCAGGCAAGCCTGTTTGAACTTTTGATATGATGAGTGTTTTGGCATGTTTGCATTAAGTAGTTTCATGGCATGTTTGTGAGCATACCGATGAATGTTATTTCCATGCAAAGTTGAGGCAAGTGAGTTCGATAATCCATACGTGTTGGATGTGAATGTGCATGGCCATGTGTTGGCATGAGGATGGATAAGATGGCGGTGTTGTAGCATGCCAGTCTTATGCCATACTATTTGACTTCAGTGTCAACTCGTATCGGTTCGGTTCCCATCCATTTCCCTTCCCGTACTACCACATGTTTTCCGCAAGGGATATGGCTTAGTAAGTTGCAAACCGCTTTCCTGGTACACGCCAAATGGAGAGGCCGTGATGATGGTTCCACGGCCCTGGATTAAAGCCAGTCATCCGGTCAGGGGGCATGGGTGTTTCCGGTTGGGACCGAGAGGGGGGCACCCCTTAGAGCACGCGTATATAAATTTGATCCCATGCTATTCGAGATTGTGATCTCCCCGTCTCAAAGTTTTTCTTGGATGATGTCTAGGGTGATTCCTGGCATCGTGAGGTGGGATGGGTGTGTACTGGTTAGCTGTGTTTCTTCCGAAATACCATAAACGGAACTAGTCCTTCAGGACTACAGAAATCCGTTGGCTGTGGGTAATTTTAGTACAAACTCTGCAGAGTCAAAAATCCTCGAATCATATTATCCATGTTCAAGTTCTTGTATTCAACTTATCTCTTCAAATGTCAGTCTCAGTGACATAAACTCCGGTGAATCACATGAGTGCTAAGCCCAGTTAAATTGATTATTCTTGTGGATGGACTAACCCGTTTGTTATCAGGTGTTGAATATTTATTATGAGTATTATATCTTCGTGATGAAAGCCCTTTCTGCGATGTTGCTCAGACGTCCGACTGTGGCAATGTTATCTTTTATTTTCATTATAAGCCCTTTCTGCGATGTCGCTCAGACGTCCGACTGTGGCAGTGTTATCTTTTATTTTCATTATAAGCCCTTTCTGCGATGTCGCTCAGACGTCCGACTATGGCGTTGTTATCATTTATTTTTATTATAAGCCCTTTCTGCGATGTCGCTCAGACGTCCGATTGTGGCGTTGCTATCATTTATTTTTATTATAAGCCCTTTCTGCGATGTCGCACAGACGTCCGACTGTGGCGTTGTTATCATTTATTTTTATTATAAGCCCTTTCTGCGATGCCGCTCAGACGTCCGACTATGGCGTTGTTATCATTTATTTTTATTATAAGCCCTTTCTGTGATGTCGCCCCGACGTCTGACTGTGGCACGCATGTCTTTTATTTTCAGTTTAAGCCCTTTTCGTGGTGTCGCTCAGACGCCCGACTGCGGCATGATTTTATTTATTTGTTCACCTTTCGAGGCGTCGCTTCAGACACCCGATCGGTTTTCAGTTATTTTTGTTGGGTTTTCAGGAGGACTACCGCCGACTCCCTTTTTATTTACCTTGTTTACTAAATTGAATGTGCATTGATAAATTAATCATGTTGCATTCATGCATTCATTTGTTATATCTTATGTCCGAACTGTCTTGCGAGTACTTTCAAAGTACTCACCTGGCTTGTTGATTTGGCCAGATGCTGACGAAGGCGATCTCATGGATGAAGAGTTCGATAGCGAGTCCGACGCCTAGAGGAGTCCCAGTCAGTCTCGTGCGACTCTGGTTTTGGTCACTGTATTATATCCGCTTCCGCTACCCGAATAAATTCATCGAGCCTCACCTCGACACTCGATGAGATGCTAGTTTAAGAGTCATGTTATCCACTCCCCACAGTGTTATTCCGCCACCACTTTATTCTCGAGTCAGTAGTATGCCACCACACCATTGTGATATATCCGCCATTATGTATAATTATTGGCGCGCTTGTAATAATTGGTTGAGCAACCTTAGCTCGACCCTGTAATATATTTTATGCTACTGGCTTATTGTATCAAGAGATTTGTCTACCAGTAAGGAGGATTTTTCCTCATACTGGACTCAAAAGATCAGTTTCTCAATAAATATTTTTATTGGAAAACCGGTAGTGACATGCCGTGTGTGTTTGAAATCTGACTGTTGGAACACGTGTCAGTTCTTTAGTGACCCAGGGTCATTTTGGACAAATCAGGCCGGGTTGCCTAGTGGCTATAAATAGCCCACCCCCTACACCATAAATTGGTGGCTGCTCAGAGTTAGTGCACGACCTTTGTAGTTTGAGAGCAACCCACCTCCAAAGCCTTTGAGAGAGAGAAATCCTTGCGAGGACAAAGGCCAAACACCCAGAGCGAAAGAGTGTTAGGCATCACTGAAGTCTTTCTGTCTGAGTGACCTGAAGACTTGTTACACTTGAGGACTGTGAATCCTCCAGCTGGTTGGGCGTCACGTTCTGAGCATCCAAGAGTCATTGTGGATCGCCGGTGAACGAAGTCTGTGAAGGTTTGGAAGTCTACCTTGAAGACTTACCAGAGTGATTGGCGAGGACTGGGTGTCCTTAGCTCAAGGGGAATAAGGTGAAGACGCGGTCTTCTGAGTTAAATCTCAGCCTCCCTAACCAGACATACAGTTGTCACAGCAACTGGAACTGGTCAAACAAATCTTGTGTCTTCAACAAGTGACTGGTTCTATCCTCTCCTTCTCTTACCTTTACTGTTTGTCTTCATGAAGTGATTGCCTGATTGCATTACCTGTTTGACTTCACTGCATGTCTACTATTTAAGTTTGGCTTCATACTGTCTTCCAACTTCGTCCTTACTACCCAGCAGCTATTAGTCTTTGTGCTTTCACTTTATTACATACTTGACCATGGCTTGCTTAGTGTAGTCTACCTTCCGCTGCATATCAATAGGCTTGTTATTGCTGTTTGTCTTCGAAACAGCCATGTTTTGAAGACTCTCATAAAAATCGCCTATTCACCCCCCCTCTAGTCGATAGTAGCACTTTCACAAGCCTACATTACATTGATGAATTGGAGCTAGTTCTGTGTCACCCTATGTTATGATTGTTACATGATGAAGCGCATCCGGCATAATTACCATCACTGATCCAATGCCTACGAGCTTTCCATATACTGGTCTTCGCTTATTTACTTTCCTGTTGTTACTGTTACAATCACTACAAAACACCAGAAATATTACTTTTGCTTTCATTACTCTTTTGTTACCGTTACCACTACTATCATATTACTTTGCTACTAAATACTTTGCTGCAGATAGTAAGTTATCTAGGTGTGTTTGAATTGACAACTCAACTGCTAATACATGAGAATATTCTTTGGCCCCCCTTGTGTCGAATCAATAAATTTGGGTTGAATACTCTACCCTCGAAAGCTGTTGCGACCCCCTCCACTTGTGGGTTATCAATGATCTGCCCCTCTTTTATGTGGATATTTTAAATAACTTCATTGATGAATGGTTTGACAACCCAAGCATCAGCATCAATGATCTTCAGCTTCCAATTGGCATTAGTGTCTCTTTCCACAGTGCCATTGCCAATGAGCTGGCTCTGGCTCAGAAGATCATCGAACTGAAGAAGAAGATTGATCATGAGAAAGCTCAATTGAAGAGGAACATGGCCAATCTCAGTGTGGCTGATGTTCAAAGCTTCAAGCAGATGCTGCATGACCTCAAGGATCAGTTTCACAAGAAACGTGAAGAAGCAAAAGGATCAAGAGAGCGGATGAAACTCTACGCAAGTAAATGTGTTCAAGTTCATAATGAAGCTGAAAAGTGCAAGGAACTTGGGCGTTCTGGCATCGAGCCCAAGATGGCTGCCAAGAAGAAGCCTGTTGTGGCCCAAGCTCAAGCATCAGGGCTGGAAGCACCTCGCATTGTCTTCCCTGCCAGCATGACAGGCTCGAAGCTTGAAGTCCCCACAGCTGCTTTCGAACTAAAGAAGACAAGAGCAGCTGAGGCCGAAGCCAGAAAGCGCAAGAGCAAGAATGTCATTGATGATGCACCACCGACCAAGAAGCCGAAGAAAAAGTGTTCGCGGAAAAATCATGCTGCTACCACAGACCACTTGTTGTCGAGCCCATCTCAGTTGCTTGTCCTGGATCCACAAACCTAGAGCATCAGCTAGTAGTTCATGAGCCTGCATCCACAGAGGCTCCTGAAGCTGAAGACATTCCAGCTGTCGACCCCATCACAGCTCAAGACATTGGTCATCACGACAATGTAGAAGATGATGAAGTCCTTCCTCAGATCGAGCACCAACAGGTATCATCGCCTGTTCTCATGAACAACGAACTCATCAGTATTGGTCGTCTCTTGACGCCAATCGCTCAGGATGCATCGTGCGCTGATCACCCTCAACAAGACACACCAAGCCAAGACACACCCAGTACTCCCCCTCCTCAAGTCACCACTTCGATACTTGACGATGACAATTACATGGTGCAGACCACCCCATCTCCACAGGCGTCGCCCGCATTCCGCAGGCTTCACAAAGGCCCTAGGCCATAGGTCGCCATGCCGAGCGTTCCAGAAGGAGAAGTGCAACACAACTCAGTAGCACGTCAAGTGTTTCCTGAAGCCACTCCAACTGTGAACGTCTCTGCGTCTGAAGCAAAAGCTGCTGAAGACATTCCGGCTGCATCAGCCGATGACAACCAAGAACCGCATCATGAAGAAGAGAGAGTTGCCACACCCCCATCACTTAAGAAAATGTTCTCGAGGAGAACGAGTCTGTGCCCGACCCTCCAGCTACTCAAGTGGAGGTTGAAAACACTGAGGCGCCCACCAACAATACTACTGAAGCCAATGACGTTTTCATGGCTGAAGCTAATGTGGTGCCTGATGTGAATATGGTGCCTGAAGCAAATGTTGCACCTGAAGCCAATGTGCAGCTTGAAGCCCATGTCAATGCCAATGCTCCTGTACCGCCTCCAAGGCGTAACACCATTGATCAAGCATTTGATCATGGCCAGCTTGTCACTGTTTGATGGCCAAATCTGGTTCCTCTGCCTGCTCCCGGACCACAGTTTGACTACCATGTGGAGCACAGGCCTCAGGTCCAGAAGCCAAAGCCCCGACTGCCAAGATTTCCTGGAGCCGCAACTTCAACAGGATAATTCAATGTCAATAGCTTCAGGGCTCACAATACCTGCTTTGACAGTGCAAAGAACCCTTACTCAAGGCCAAGAATCTCATCTGATCGCTTCCAGAGCTATCAGCAGCGCAGTTATTACTCATGCATCTTATACAATCAAGGGCGAATCTTTCCTCACATGCGTCTGGATTGTGAAGCCATTGCTGGTCTGCCCTGCTTGGAAGAAGCACTAGACTGCTTCAGAGATGCTGGACTTCTGCAGTTTGTCACTGACAAAGAGCATTGGAATGAGGAGCTTCTGCTACAATTTTATGCCACTCTTCACATTCGCGGTTACAACAGGGATCCGAAGATTTCGGTCCCTGAGTGGATGACAGGGGATGTACACCATGAAGCCAAAGCCCAAGATTTAATAGAGCTTACTTCCCTGCCCACTCCAGGTGAACTCTATGAACCTGGTTGTCAGCTTCACCGCAATGCTTTGGAGAGCATATTTCAGAAGCCTGAGCCAAACATGAGTCAAATGCTCAGCATGATGAAGCCACTGCCACGAGATGCTACTTATCCAAAGGAATTCTTTGTCGAAGACTTAGAGTATCTGCCCCACACCATTTATCATATTATAAGGTTAACTCTATGGCCTGTCAAAGGACATTCTCCTGCAGCCAAGCTTGAAGGTGCAATGAAGACATTGGTTTTCTATATCCTTAATGGCATCAGCTTCAATGTTCAAGATTTCTTCATTAGGAAACTTGCAGCTTCTGGAGTTGATCTCTTTGGCCTGAAATTTTATGCTCCATGGGTGATGCGCTTAATCAAGCTTCACTCTTCTATCAACTATCAGCCCTCTGCGCGCAACCATCTTATCTTCCTGCCAGAGGTTGATATGTCTGTCGAAGCCATCTACCCTAAACAAGCAAAGGAGCCAATTTATCTTCACAACATTGATCGCCAGAGCTTTTCACAACCAATTGAGGGAGTTCTTGCTGCAACTCATGTTTATCCTCTGGCTGGTACCACTCGTGCACCTCATCGTGCAACCACTTAAACCACTGAAAGCACTATTGCTCAAAGGCCTCGGAAGCAATCTCGCATTCTCAATGACTGAGAGCTTCTCGTGGCGTTACATCAGAAACATGATAAGCACTATGACTGGCTGAAGCGTCAGATGCAGAGCCTCTTGGTGGACGTTAATCGCATTCGCAATCTTGCCACCAAGAATGCCTTCGTATCTCATGAAGCCTGTCGGAGGTCATGGAAGAGTCTGACTCTGCTAAGCTCCGAAGATGATCTTCACGAAGATGGATTCACTGAGCGCTACAAGTTTGATTCCACACCTCCCCGCAATGCCATCTTGCGCCGCACTCCTTCCTTAGAAGACTCATAATAGTCATCCTCGGCTGCAACGGTTAATGCTAGAGTCGTCGACGACGAAGATGATGCCACATCTCCAACCGCTACTTCGCCGTGTCTCGACACTGCACCAGGCCCCTCTGCACCACCGGACTCCAACGTCGACCGTGCACCTTCATCCTCTCCCGATGGGAACAAGTAGATGCTCTATGTCTTCAAACCTTTTTGGTCCTTACTGACAAAAGGGGGAGAAGCATATGAGTTGATAGTCTTCTAGCGGGTCCATATGGGTGGTTGCTTTATATTTTGCCAAGTGGTTACAACTCTTGTTTTGATACATTTGGTTCTTTGGGTTGTAACACTTAAACTTGATGGTCGTCTGCCACTTTGTTAGCTATTCTGAGATGCGATGATAAATTCCACATGAAGTTATTCCACAGACGTCCATTTTTCATTATGTATGTCATTATCTTCGTTACATCTTTACATGCATGATGCATTGTCTTCTTATGTTGAAAAGGATCTCCATAAAGTAAAACCTGCCATGTGCATTTGCATTCAAACGCAAACTGTTTATATGCACATCTTCAGGGGGAGCCTTTTGCTACTTATGAAGACAATACCTTAACCCTTACAATTTCACATACTTTTATCCCCGTTGAAAACTTCAACTAGTTTGTCATCAATCACCAAAAAGGGGGAGAATGTAAGTGCATCTAGTGCCACCCCTAGTTGGTTTTGGAGTATTGACGACAAACCTGGTTGAGGGACTAATGTGTTTGTGAGAATTGCAGGACAACACAGGTAGTAGTCCCTCATTGATTCGGTTTACCTACCAGAGATGACCCCTAAAAATGTGTGAAGACATTGAAGACAATGGTGGTATGTGAAGATATTCACAATGAAGATCATGACTCGACAAGACATTCATGTGAAGACTATGGAGTGCGAAGACATATATGTTTCATAGTTTTCTTTTCTTCTTTGTTGAGTCATAGGAACCACCATACAGTTAAGTGGGGTCCAAGTGAACAAAGTCAGAGTGACTGAAGTGATGCTCAACGAAATAATATGTCTTCAAGCGAAGACAATGAGAACAAATCTTATCCAGAGCTGGATGAGTCAACTTTTCTTGTATCCCAAGTCAAGCTGCCACGTGTGTTTGAAATCTGACCGTTGGACATGTGTCAGTTCCTTAGTGACCCAGGGTCATTTCGGACAAATCAGGTCGGGTTGCCTCCTGGCTATAAATAGCCCACTCCCTACACCATAAATTGGTGGCTGCTCAGAGTTAGTGCATGACTTTTGTCGTTTGAGAGCAACCCACCTCCGGAGCATTTGAGAGAGAGATCCTTGCGAGGACAAAGCCCAAAACACCCAGAGCCAAAGAGTGTTTGGCATCACTGAAGTCTTTCTGTCCGCGTGACCTGAAGACTTGTTACACTTCATGTTGGGGATATCACTACTGGGCGTAAACCGGCCTATCTGGGCCGGGTTAACGTCGTCAATGTTAAAGTGTGTTAAAGCCCAAGAAGGCAGATGAGGGCTTAAGGCCCATAGTCGGTTCAATGCTTGTAGCCGTAAACCGGCGTTGGTATGTAACTTGTGGTGTAAGTTAGGAATAAGTAGAAACCAAACCGGACACATCTATGAGCCCGTGTTGGGACTCTGTCGCGTCACCCATGTATATAAGGGGACGACCCGGTGGCGGTCCAAGGACAGCAGACGACAACTCGAGACTTAGGCGAAGCTTATTTGCTCCCTAGTCATCGAAACCCCATCAATTCCATCACAACTAGACGTAGGCTTTTACCTTCATCGAAGGGGCCGAACTAGTATAAACTCTCTTGCGTCCCTGTGTCCGCTTTAACCCCTTCAAGCTAACACGTCGCGATGGCTCCACTACTAAGTCCTTTCATGAGGACATCTGCCGTGACAAAACCACGACAGTTGGCACCCACCGTGGGGCTATCGCACGATGGTTTCAAGTTCTTGGAGGGCAGCTTCGAAGGACTCAAGGGCTACGCTGTGGGCTGGATGACTAAGAGTCGTCGTGGCAAGCTCTACATCGACGATGCAGGCTGGGGCCCCGAGGCCGGCTCGATTGAGTACGGGTACCGGGTCCCCTTTGGTGGCATACACGTCTTCATTGGCAAGATCGGTGAACCAGGCCCTGAGCCGGACATCTGCGCCGACCTCGTCGAAACGGCTCAGCGTGCGCGATCTGCCCAGGTTAAACCGGCCGTGAAGCGTGCCTTCGTGGGAGTCATCCATGGAGGATGCTATGAGGATGGATCGGAATCTGGTGGCGAGACCGTCGTTTACTCCGGTGACGAGTCATCAACCAGAGAAACCGAATCTTTGTATCAGCTACAAGATGGCCGGATTGGGGGCTGTTCCGATGGCGACAGTATTCCGAACCCCTCTGATCTGCCCAACCGGGAAGCGACTAGCCGGATTGCCAAGTGGGCTATAGAGCTTGGGCCGCACGGAATGAAATACGTGCCTCGGACGACGGACAAGTCTCAAGCACTTGTCGATTTTATCAATGATTGGACAGAGCTGCAAGCACCTGAAGAGAAGCCAGATCACACATATTGGACTATCCATTTTGATGGATCCAGGCAATTAGAGGGCTCGGGGGCTGGAGTCGTGTTAACTTCCCCACGAGGTGATAAGTTTTGTTACGTTCTCCGCTTAATGTTCCCTTGTACTAACAATGCAGCAGAGTATGGAGCTTTACTCCATGGTCTCCGGATGGCTAAGGAAATGAATCTCAGCCGAGTTAAGTGCTTCGGTGACTCGGACCTGGTGGCTCAATAGTTGTCTGGCACTTGGGATTCCAAGGACCCACTCATGGCAGCATATCGTCGTGAGGTGGATATTGTTGCAGGTCACTTCAAGGGTTATCAGGTGGACCACGTGGACCGCCGGAAGAATGAAGCGGCGGACGCTTTAAGCCGGTTGGGCTCTCAACGCAAACCGGTCCCACCCAATGTTTTCCTTGATGTGCTGCACAACACGTCGGTCAAGCTCCCTGGTGAAGAGGATTTGGCTATTCCTGATCCGGAGGCTCAATTGGTGGCAGCTCTTCATGTCATTCCGGATTGGACGCTTCCTTACCTTGCGTACATGAACCGAGGTGAGTTACCAGAGGATGAGACTCTGGCCCAGCAGATAATCCGGTGATCCAAGTCCATGACTATTGTCAATGGCGAGTTGCATCATTGCAGTGTGTCAGGGGTGTTTCAACGCTGTGTGTCCCCTGAGGAAGGCTGTGAAATCTTACGTGAGATCCACGAAGGAGATTGTGGTCACCACGCCGGTTCAAAATCTTTGGTGGCTAAAGCGTTTCGCCACGGCTTCTATTGGTTGACTGCTCATGCTGATGCGGAAGATCTGGTCAGACGATGTGACGATTGCCAAAAGTTCTCAAGACGTGTTCATGTGCCGGCTCAAGAATTGAGAATGATTCCAATCACTTGGCCGTTTACGACTTGGGGGCTGGATATGGTTGGGCCTTTCAAAAGGTCCAAGGACAAGAAGACCCACCTTTTGGTGGCGGTTGACAAGTTTACAAAGTGGGTGGAGGCAGAACCCGTTAGCAAGTGTGATGCGGCCATGGCGGTTCAATTCATCAAAAAAGTGATTTTCCGGTTTGGCTTTCCACACAGCATCATCACGGATAATGGTACCAATTTGTCTAAGGGTGCCATGAAGGAGTTCTGCGAACGTGAGCACATCCAGCTTGACGTTTCATCAGTAGCCCACCCGCAGTCCAATGGCCAAGCAGAGAGGGCTAATCAAGAGATCTTGAGAGGCATCAAACCCTGGCTTATGGTTCCTTTGCAGAGAACGCCGGGTTGTTGGGTGGAAGAGTTACCATCTGTATTATGGAGCATCAATACTACACCCAACAGATCAACAGGATATACACCGTTCTTCATGGTCTACGGAGCGGAGGCGGTTCTCCCTAGTGATATCCGTCATGATTCACCTCGTGTAGTGGCTTATGTTGAAGCGGACAACGAGGCAGCACGACAACATGCTTTGGACCTATTAGACGAAGAGCGTGACATAGCAGCTGCCCGCTCGGCGATTTACCAGCAGGATCTTCGTCGTTATCACAGTCGCCGAGTCAGAACCAGAACCTTTCAAGAAGGAGATTTGGTGCTTCGGCTCATCCAAGACCAGACTGACATGCATAAGTTATCCCCACCTTGGGAAGGACCTTTCGTGGTGAGCAAGAATCTGCATAACGGGTCATACTATCTGATTGATACTCGAGAGCATAAAGACTCACGTACATCATAGGAGGAGACCAACAGGCCGTGGCACATAGCTCATCTTCGGCCTTACTATACCTGAGCCATCGGCTCTACTTATGTACGTATTATGACAATGTATATATTATGATTAATACAATAAACCGGAGCCTCAGCTAAAGCGGGGTCTCTGTTCTTTTTACATCATGTGTGGTTACACGGAGTTGTTCTGTCTTAAAGCGGCCTCCGGTTTACCCCTTGAGTTAAGCCTTTCAAAGCTTCATGTTATATCACTTGGGGGCTTGGTCGTGTCCGAACCAATGCAACACCTTTTGATAGGCGAAAGCCACCAGATCACTTGGGGACTTGGTCACGTCTGAACCAGTCACGCCTCTTGGTCGGCCTAAGGCCACAGAATCACTTGGGGGCTTTGGTCGAACCCGAACCATCGTCACCCCTCTTGATCGGCATAATGCCAATGCATCATTAGGGGACCTGGCTGACTTGAACCATAGCTACTCCTACTGGGGGGCTTGGTCGTGTCCAACCATGGTAATGCCACTTGATGGGCTTAAACAGCCTCTTTTTTGCAAATGATTTTATCTTTGCCTTTGATTGACTCTTGTCTTTCTTTTGATAAATATTTCTTTTGTTGCGTTTTAAACCAACAAATTCTCAAACCGGTTCGACTGTCAAAATTGACGGAACACGGTCGATTCTTAATCCGGAGACTATTTGCCCGGTTTGATTTTTTGTTAACATCCTACTATGGAGTAACACGATGTTTATCATAACGCAGCATGGTTTACATGATAAAACGGCATTATATATACAGGAGCGGCTTTCTCCTTCGATGGTATGGGTTTATAAACCTCCGTTTCAAGATTGGCCAAAGCCAACTTCATGCCCAACGATGGCAGGTATTTTGTATCACAAGATTTGATCATATACTTCAATTTCATTTCATATATATAGCAATCATAACCCGCCTGGCGGTACAACCGCGGTGGCGCTTTAAGATTTTTTGATTGTAGTAAAATAGTGTGGAGATTTGATCATCCAAAAGAAGCGCAAGTCGCAGTAATTATGCACGAAGGCATATCAAAGTAAAGAGTATTGGCTAGCCTATTACAAGGCAACAAGGTGCCCAAATAAGATCATTGTTTTTCTGCAGAATGTAAAAGAGCAGCAATTTAAACCGGCCTCCGGTTCAAGCTTGGTCATCGGCCTGGCCTGATGGTTGCGGGTCATCTCGCGCCGCTTCAACCTCTACTTCCCTACCCAGCGGCTGGAAATCAACAGTTGTCTAGTCGATTCCCATTAATGCTTGAAAGACAGCTTCATCAATGATCAGCAACGACGGTTCAATATCAGGAGCGTAAGTATGCTTACGAATTGGAGGGATAAGGTTCTCCGCTTCAGGAATTGGTGCAGCCACTCGTTTGTTTTTGTTATCATATTGGGCTTGATAGTGAGACAAATCTGCCTCTTCAACCAATTGACAAGCTAGAGGGCGCACCTCCCGGTTTATCGCTCGCAGATCCTCCTCACTGAACTCTGACCCATCTTCCTTCAAGTGGGGATAGCCTTGAGCCGCTTCAACAGGATCAAAATCCGGCACCCACGCTTTTGCCCGGATTAAGGCATTGATAGCACCGGTTGGAGCAGCAGATTTCTTCAGCTGTGACACCCAAATTTTTTGGCCTTGTTTTATTAATTAAAATTTTGCCAGGAATTAAAAACTTTTATTTTCTGAGCTCCCTTTTGATTTTTGAACCTTATCATTATGGAGTTTTTCCCCCAAAGAAGAAAACCTTTCAAATATGTTTTTGGACTTGTTTAACCTCTCAAGAAAAACTTTTCTTTTATTAGTAGAACTAATTACATAATTAATTTGCTTGGTCTTTATTTTCTTAGAAAATGGTTTTTACAGGTTAAATGGCCATATTTGAACTACAACCACTTTAAAAATTTATTCAAAAATCCCACCAAAATTTGGAGATGTCATGTGATGTTTTTAAATCACTTTTGTGCAAAAATATCTTTTATTCTTGAAATAATTTGAGCTCTACACCCAATTTTCTTCTCTGGTCCAGTGGGCAATTTTGCACTGCAACTCATTTATATACTTCTTTCTAGCCTCCACCAAAATTATGGGATGTTAGTAGCAGCATATGATTCAACTTTATGCAAAAACCTAGTGTTGTTATTTGAAAGTTTTGAGTGGATCAACCTCATCTTCATTCTGGTCCAACATGATGGTTTGTACAGCAACCATATTCTTGCTTGCTCTTTGGTCCTTGAGTTTTCTCATGCTTGTATTGCACCTTGCCAAACCCTTAAGTCCAGGAGAGTGGGCCCATTGGATGACTCTAAGTACTTGCAATCATGCCCTTTTCTTTCTGTCCAAAACTGAAGTTTTGCAAAACTTGCACTAACAAGTTTCTGATTTTGTCAAACTAACCTTACCACTCTCTCTTGCATCTAAGGAGACACTAATCTGGAAGTTTTGGCCACTCCAAGAACTGCCTAAGTGCCCTTAGGTTTTTGTCAAACACCTTATGGGCATGATCAGTTTTGACATGGGTTTTTGTTTGCTCTATGAACTTGATCCCCTGACCAAACCAGCATGTCCAATGGTGTTGCCCTAGACTATAGCCCCACCCTGCTAATCCTCTTGTGGTTTGGAACCCCCCAGCATGCCATGGCATTTCGTCGAGCACGTTTCGTGCATGCTCAGGGCGCGAGCAGAGCACGCGTTTTGCACGTGCCGCGCCGAGCCGACACGTCGCGCCCCTGGCCTTGCCCGCTCTGCAGAGCCACGCCACTCGCTCTCCTCCTCACCACCTCACGCCAAGCAGGCCCTGGTGCCCTGCAGCACCACCGTCAGAGACGCTTGGCGGCACGCCCGCGGCCGCATCCGCCACCGCCATGGGCAGCACCGCCCAAACCACCACAGCGCGCCAGCTCGCCTCTTTCGACAGTGTAGTGGTCGTCGTTAGACCCTGGAGCTAGCCTGCCACCGCCACGTCGCCCTGCAGCACAGAGAGGCGGTTCGCCGCCGTTCTTATCTCCGGCCACCTCGGACCGACCTAACCACGCTATAAAGGATGCCCCGAGCTCCTCCGAGCTCACAGGCAACCTCAGGCCACCGCAATGGCGCTTCCCTAGCTCGCATTTGACCCAGGGAGGTTTTCTTCCCCGTCTCCGGCAACTCCTGCCACCGCCACCGCCCCGGCCATTCTGGCACCTCTAGTACCTCCCCCTCTCCACTCTCTCCACCAGAAGCCTTCTCTTCCTCCCGTGAACACTTCCCCCTGCTCGATTTGGATCGGGAGCCACCGCAGCCCCAAAAGCACTTTGCCCCCGAAGCCTCCTCCGCCGCGAAGCTCACCGCCGGTAGCTCCCTCCGTCCCCTCCTACCTGGCGACCACCGGGAGGACCGCCCTGGAGTGGCGGATCCATCCCCGCCCTCGGGGCACCGCGAGGAGCCGCCAGTCGCCGGCGACGATCGCCGGAGTCCCGCCCCCTCTCGGGCAGAGGAAGGAGAGGGAAAGGCGACTGGTCAAACCTGACCAGTGGGCCAGGCGGGCCCACTGTCAGTGACCCCCGCGCCGGTCCACGTGTTTAAGTGAAGACGTATAATGCCGCAGTACGTTTTCCCTGCACCGAAAGCTATTCGTGACTGAAACGTTTTCTTTTTTGTTTTATTAAAAAAAACAGATTTGACCAGAACTTTGACTATCTATAACTCTTTAAATATAACTCCAAATGAATTAATTCTTTTTCCTACCTCTCTCAAATATTGTCTAGTTTATTTTAAGATTTATTTGAAAAAATTTCAATCAACTTTTTTGTGCTGTTTTGAAATTGTGTGTTAATTCAAATTTATTGAAAATAGGATTTTTGGAGAGAGGAAGAAAGCTTTCAAAAGATTTGGAGTGCACCCTGCCTTTCTACACCATGAAGGCAAGCATTCTGAACCCCGGAATAATAATTTTTGGTGTGTTCATTGACACGTTTATAACACCACCTTAATTTGGAGTGTTGTTATTTCATGTGATATGATCATTTTGCATGGATGCATATTGGTGATTTCCCTTGCTATTGGAAATAAACATACATGTGTTGGTAATCATCCTCATGTGCCTTGCAATGCATGCCGGTAAGGAATCCGGGAAAGTCTCTGCCTTGGGTAGGCGTGAGCTTGTCGCCGGTCTCCGTCGGGACGGCTATATCCGGTATGGCATTGCAAGGTATAGTGAGTGTTGATTTGTTGGTTGGAATAATCTTGTTACTCATGTCATGCAGGAAACTCATGAGCCTCCTGAGTCGGCCATAGATCGAGTCTTGTTCCGGTAACCCCCATACTTGTTTCGTACTGCCACTGGTCCCTACCGTAGGTGGGGTATGGTTCAGTAAGTTCTTAACCCTTGTCTTGGCACACCGTACAGAGAGGCCATGGTGGAAGATACCGGCTGCATTCGGTAGGCATGCCACCTGGTCCGGGACATGGGTGTATCCGGTTGGGACCGAGAGGGGGATACCCCTTAGAGCGCGCACTAGAAATTTGATCCCATGCTACGCGAGGTTGTAGCCTCCCCACTTAGAGTTTGCTTGACAGGTGTCGTGGGTGATTCCAGACGCCGGTGAGTTAAGCTGGTGTGTGCAAGTCAGGTGTGTTTTCAATTAAAAGACCGTAGATGGAATTAGTCCCGATGGACTAAAGGAATCCGTTACTCATGGGTAAAGAGTACACCCTCTGCAGAGATATTAAACATATTCGAATAGCCGTGTCCTTGGTTAAGGATTTCAGTCTAGGATGGGTCAAGTGTTGGTCTTCGGAGGAGAAACCACTAAACTCGAATAATGATTATGACTTGTGATATATGATGGTTAAGATTGTTATCATTATGGACTAACTGTTTTGCATTGTTTGAAATAAGGAATATCCCTGGGACGGTACCACCTCCTGGGTATTCATCATGATTATAAGCCCTTTATGAGGCGTCGCTCAGACGCCCGACTGTGGCATGTTTATTATTTCATTTGCTTATAAGCCCTTTCTGTGGTGTCGCTCAGACGCCCGACTGTGGCATGTTTGCTATTTCATTTCCTTATAAGCCCTTTCTGTGGTGTTGCTCAGACGCCCGACTGTGGCATGTTTGCTATTTCATTTCCTTATAAGCCCTTTATGAGGCGTCGCTCAGACGCCCGACTGTGGCATGTTTATTATTTCATTTGCTTATAAGCCCTTTCTGTGGTGTCGCTCAGACGCCCGACTGAGGCATGCTCACTTTTACTATCCATTCGAGACGTTGCTTCAGACATCCGATCGGTGTATTTTATTACTATTCTTTCATTACATATTCTGGTTACATATAAATAACCTGCTTCCATGCATCAAGATTTTATTTTATGATTGACGATGTGATCACAGAATATTTCCGTGCATGTTGAACATTTATATTATAACTGTGTTCTTAATGTTTGCGAGTACATTGAAAGTACTCACTGGCTTGTCCCTGGCTATTGTCTTGGCCAGATTGCTTGCTTGGAGAGGAGCGACGTGATGACAGCCCCGGAACCTAAGCAACGGTGATAGCAGCCTCACGAAGATAGGAGTTAACCTGGTCAGCTGTTCCTGTGGGAAATGGAGTCCCATAGACCGTGGTGATCCACAAACCGCTTCCGCCCTCAACCACTAGAAACCATTTGATGTACTCATAGGCCACAATGGTCTTGTACTACATATTTTGTACTTTTGCTTGGAATTTCTGTAACAAGTTGGTGCCTCATCAGCCAACAGTAATCCTAGGGCTGGTGAGCACAACGGCCCTTTTCTGGAAATTAATGTCCGAAAAACCGGCCGTGACATCAGCTCTTCAACCCGGGAAGGAAGCATCGACAGTCTCTTAAGAGTGTCCTGAATCAAAGTGGGTGCCGGGTTGTTATGGGACGCAGTCGAGATGATCCGCTACGCGCCAGTATATAGTTGCTCTATCAGTGTGTAGGCGGCTTTCAATTTCTTCCGCACATCCGACCCCAAGTGACCAATGCGTGTCCCTGTAACATTACAAAGGATTAACAAACCGGCAAATCCATAAGAAGGCCGACTTACTCCAGAAAGCAAGAAAGCTTACCAAAGATGGCAGCGGTCATGGCATGCACTTGCCGCTTTACGCTCGTCAGTTCGTCCACTACCGGTTTCAGTGCAGCCTCGGCATCTTCTGCTGCTTGGTTAAAGCGGATTTTTCAGTGGCCCAATCCGCCCTTTCCTTGTTGAAGCCCTCTTTAAGCTATTCCATGGCGCTTAAAGCACTGGTTAATTCCTCTTTTTCTTTAGAGGTTTCAGCTTGTTGGGACTTTAGATTTTCTTGCAGATCGGCGATTTGGCTTTCTCTTTTGTTCAGCTCAGCCTGCATGTAGACAGTAATACATTCAGATAACAGGGCCAAAAATTGAAGTACCAACCACACGACAAGTTATGCCCTTTGTACTTGGGGGCTAATGCATATTTGCTCTTCATCCTACAATTGTTCACAAAGTCCCAAGCTCAATACAAGTATTCAACTTGGCACTTGGGGGCTAATGGCTATTTGTTCAATTAATACTGATGCTACTGTCAGGACCCCGACTCGATGCCACATAGGTCTAGCATGTAACACCTCATATCACTTTGCGGCCTCACGCACGGTATTCCCACGGGGGTCGCCTTACCTTTGCCCGGGACCGTTTGCGTCTTTTGGCACACGTATAGGATAGTGTTGCTAGCACCCATATGATAAGGAGCCCGGGCTGACATGGCTAGTCGTAAACCCAAAGTGGCACAGACTTACAGGGACAGGCATCCATGACCCAGCATCGAACGTGTCGGTCATCAGCAAGTGGGTCCGGGCTGTAGCACTGGGCTAGCAGGACTCCGGTAAACCGGGCTGTAGCGGGCTAACAGGCCTCCGATACTCAATGCGTGACATTTCCCCGAAGGGACAGACACAGGAACGAAGAAGGACACATGCCGGCCAGCCTAAGTGTTCCGAAGCAGTAGCAAGCTACCATGGCTCGGTGGAAACACTAGGAGACATTTCCCCGTAAGAGAGGCTACTAAAGATAAACAACTAGATGGTCAGATCCCACACATACCAAGCATTTCAATAACATACACACAATATGCTCGATATGTGCAAATACAACAAGGCATCACAACATGACTCTACGACACAAGTAAATATTCAATAGGCTCCGAGGAGCGAGATATTACAAACATGGGTCTCATGACCCAACAATCAGAGCATACAAGTCAAAGCACATGCGGAAGCTTAACATGTCTGAGTACAGACATCTATAAATGAAAAAGGCTGAGAAGCCTGACTATCTACCAATCCTGCCGAGGCACAAGATCGTAGCTGAGGTAACAAGCTAAACGTCGAAGTCCATGCGGAACTACTAGCGAGACCGAAGTCTCTCTGCAAAAACATAAAATAGGCAAACGTGAGTACAAATGTACCCAGCAAGACTTACATCAGAACTATCTACATATGCATCATTATCAACAAAGGGGATGGTGGAGTTTAACTACAGCAAGCCAGCTTTGACGCGGTGGCTATCCTAAACTACGACTGCAAGTAACTCTTTTGAGGTGGCGCACACGAGTCCACATATTCACCAAATATATACACCACTATGGATCCGCTCTCGTCTCCCTACGAGAACGCCATCCATAGCACTCACGCTTATCTTGCGTATTTTAGAGTATCCACTTTCACTTGTCTATGAACTGATATAAGCAACCCAGAAGTCCTTTTCCGCGGACACGGCTATTCGAATAGATGATGTTAACCCTGCAGGGGTGTACTTCTTCACACACGCTCTCACCACTTACCGCCGTTTACACGACATGTACTCGACAACCTTCAAGCGGAAGCCCAACGTGGGTGTCGGCCACGGCCTACCTAAGCACTCGAGTCTCTAGTCCAGGTTTATCGCCTATTCGGGTTCCATCCATGAGGAGATCCGGCCGGAGTTTCGCTCACAGCCCCAAACGATGTGTACAGGGTTCCGTGACACCAAACGGGCGCCCGGTTTACCCGGCCACGTGCCTACCGCATCACAGCCCACCCCTACGGTCAGCGCTGCGCACGGCCTCCAGCATACTACAAACACCAGAAACTACTTGCAACTCCTGGACAGAGGACAAGGGTGATCAAGAAGCCGAGAGGGTCCATTGGTTTCGGGCCCAATGCGTGGTAGTAGCTGAATCATGGATCACAAACACAGAACTCAGTTCCTGAGGACGGCTGCAATGAGACAACCCACCATGGGGCTACCGCAGCAAGTAACAGATATGTCGCTGCTGTCCTAATGCAGTAAAAGAGAGCAGGAGCGAGAGAGTGGGATTGTATCGGAATGAACAAGGGGGTTTTGCTTGCCTGGCACTTCTGAAGATAACATTGAGTCTTCATCAGTGTCAACGATCACATCATCGGTATCACGTCTATCGAGAGGGGACAAATACCGGCAACACAGAAGGGAACACAATCAATGCAATGCACAATATGATGCATGATCATGACATGGCAAAATGAATGTGTTTTGGGCTAATGCATCTAGCAACAAGTTAAATGGGGTTGGTTTGAATACAAGATTCAAATTCAAACTCCATATGTGATTATTTAAATGCCATTTATATGATTTGTGCTAACCAGCAGCTATAAGTTGTTCTAACATGCATGAAAATGGTACAGATGGATTCCTTGAATTTTTCTGATAATTTTTCATATATAATTTATTTAATTTGGAGCTACGGTTAATTTTCTATGATTTATTGAAGTTTTAGCTATTTTCTGGAATTTTCTGATTTATAATAAATCCAGAAAATGATTTATTGCGTCAGCACTAGGTCATGCTGATGTCAGCAGGTCAACTAGGCGGGTCCAGGTCAAACCTGACCAGTGGGGTCCACTGGTCAGTGACTGGGGCTGGATAGTGCCAATGACATGTGGGGCCGGGTCAACAGACACGTCAGCACGGTCAAAGCTGACGTGTGGGCCCATGGTGGTTAGGTTAACACTTAACAGAAAATAATAAAAATTAACTAAGGGCGTGGGGCCCATACGTCAGTGGCTCTGGGGAGGTTAGCTGGGTCATTAATGGTTAACTAGACCGGGGTTAGGCCGACGGCTCGTTGCCGGCGAGGTCAGTGGCGGCGGAGCGCGTCGGGTTTCGCCCACAGGCGACCATTTGGACGGCGGATTGGTCCTACGCGTAGCTGGGGGTTGCGCGCGTCTGGTAGTGCAAGTGGGAGGAGCTGGGGTGGAGCGGGCTCACCGGAGTCGAGCTCGCGGCGGCGCCGGAGTTTGGTGAGTGCGGGGTTGGCGCTGTGGTGCACGGGAGGGCGAGTTAGGATATGCGTTAGGCTCCTGGTGGCTTCCTGAGTGCGGTGACACGCTCCGAGACGAGCTCAAACGGCTGTATTGACGGCGGTGACGAGGTCAGCGGCGGCCGGAGTTCGGCCGCGGCGAAGCTATGGCCTAGAGCTTGCAAACGCGAGGGGAGAGAGAGGGGTTCTGCATGGAGGCTCACCGCGGAGCTGTAGGGAGGGTTAGTGGGCTCGGGGGCGGTCGGAGTGCAGCGAATCGACGGCGACGATCTCCGGTGGCCGAGGAGGGGAACGGCGACGTGGGCGGCGATGCAGGGCTTCCGGAGGGCCGTGGATCGGTGGGGAGGAAGAGAGGGTCGAGGCGGAGCTCGCAAGCACAGCGAGGGGTCGAGGGGGAGACGGTGGCCGCGGCGTTACGGTGGCGCGGCTGCGGCTGCGCTCGGCGAGTGAGAGAGAGCAGAGGGGAGGAGGGGGTGCAGAGAGAGAGAGAGGGGCGGTCAGGGGGGGGTGTCGTGGCTTCACCAGGGCGTCGAGGGGGAAGCGGCAAGCAGGAGGTGGCCGGGACGCGTGCCAGCGTGCTGCGGCCACACACCCTCGTGCCCACTGGCACGAGGTTGAGGATGACTGGCACATGGGCCTGGTGGGCTGGCTTCTCTGCTGGGCCAGGTAAGTAACAGGTACCCCCTCCTTCTCTGTTTCTATTTTAATTGTTGTTTTCTATTTATTTCAATCTGTTTTGATTTAGTTCAAGCACTAAACCATTTTTGTTTCTTCCAATAATTTTTGCAGGGACTGAAAGTAATATTCTTAGAGCCCCTCACAAAATATCAGAATTATTGAAGCATTAAAAATATATATAACATATGTTTGCTCCAACCCAAATACAATATGTGTTAATTCAAAAATCCAGAATGGCCTAGAAATATGTGCATCATTTTTGGCAGAGGTTTTCACCTTTACCAGAAATCATGAACATTTTCAGAGGGCATTTTGGTTCGTTGAAAAAGATTTTATTTTGACCCTAGTTGAATTGATTTAATGCTAGGGTTTGAGCATCCCCATTTCAATTTTAGGCAAAATTTAAACATGATGCAACACATGACTAGCTAGCTCAGAGCAAACTAGAAGCTAGGGATGTGACAACTCACCCCCACTAAACAAGAATCTTGTCTCGAGATTCAAGCGTAGGGTAAGGTGAAGGGGAAACGCAAACTAGTATAATCTTCACGATCCAGGGTGCACTTCAGTTGAACGTTGATTCATTCACCATCATTGTCTTGAAGTCTTGCTCTGAGAAATCCTGTCAACATGACATGGAGGGAAGAAGACTCTAGAAGGGTCGATCTTCTCGAAGATCGAACAACTCAGGATTACTCACGGAATGAGACATAGAACCATCTCTCGGGTTGAGACACGAGATACACATCAAGAGGGGTGGAAGGAAACGGATGACGAGGGTTCACTAGGTGGACAACAATTCCACACTTAGGAAGGTGGTAAACGATTGTCAACATAGCGAGGAGTTGAGTTGCCATGATACCACAACGATGCACCTTAGGGAAGGTGACTCGTAGAAATATCCCCTTAAGTGGCAAAAAGAATTACCTTTGATTCAAAGATCATTGAAACTCTCTATATCAACCTAAGGCAAATCACAACAATCGATTGGCGGAGGTCGGTAGAATGGCATACTCGGACTTGGATGATGTGGATTACCTTGTTGAAGACAACGTAATGGATGAATTTGCTTATCACCGGAAATGGAAGAGACCCATAGTAGAATGGCACATTGGCGGTGCAAGCTGGGAACAAAATGCAAATGCTGGGAATGATTCTGGTAACTGGGGAAGAACCCAACAATAGAGAGTGAATTCACTGTTTGAAAAGATCATAGCATTGCCGAGGAAACTGAGAGCAAACCCAGTTAGTGCCGATGATAACACGTAGCGCTTGTGCGTGCTCTCAAGAACTTGAGCATTTCTATATTCATCAAGGTTTTACCAACATCCGTGTCAAGGGTCCAGTAACACAACTTACTACCATGATGAATGGTGATGGAGGATGTTGATGCAAAGGAAGATAACACCTTCTCAGATTTCACCCTTGGCGGGGCCAAGGAAATAAAATCTGGATGATCGACCGAGAGACATTTAGCACTCCGCTTCTAATGTTCTCCTTGACGTGCTAGTGTAACCCATTCATAGATATGGTTTGATATCTAGAACATCAAGTAAAAAGGTCGGACTTCGGAACACAGAATCCATAGGGGCAACTAGGGAGTAATCCTACGAAATCCCTATGGGGAGGTGGCCAACTTCCTCAAACAAGATACTATAATAATAGGTCTACCGGATGGGTGTGTTGGCCATGACATCCACCTTGCCGGTTATTGAGAGACCAATATTATAATTCTTGGGAAATGTTCCAACCATCATATCTGCCTGAGATTCAGATCTGGTTGGTGTCAGGATATTCCAGACTCATCGAGTCTAGGAAGAAGAATGAAAGTTTGCAACACAAATCGACGAGATGACGTTGCGAGATTCTCGGGGAATGAACTACGATAGCAAGCTCCAAAACATGAGCTGGTTCTGCTACAAACATGTGAACAAGTTGTCCTAGATAAAACATTATCACATGGTAGTCTTACAACAAAACACTACCGGGTTCAGGTGGGGAACCATAATCGAGGATATTGAAGTCCTTGCATAAGGCATGCTCTTAAGAAGGAACTTCTTCTCCTTGAACAAATCAATCAGTGGCTTGGTGTGCTCGGAACACATATGGGATGAAGGTTGCAAGTCTCCAGACCATAGAATACTTCGCACATATGCATGACTGACTTGGGATGATTCCAGAGGAAGCAAAACTAACTTTCTCAAATTCACGGCGGCAACTTTCACCAAATGCACGTGTATAAGAGGAAGTCACTCCTTTCATCAAACAAATACTTCATGAGCTAGCATGAAGAAAATGCTTCAAAAGTTTCCAACACTAACTTGTTGTCCAACAAGACCATGGAGGAGATAAGGATGTTGTCAATGGGCTCAACAACAATTCATCTGGGTTTCCTTTTAAAAGGAATTCCATAGTTAAGTGAACAAGTGATAGCATTGGTCAGACCAAAGATGTAAGGGTGTATGCTCGAGGGATCAACCACGAGTAAGACAACATTACGAGCATCGTTGGTACTGATTTGATTTGACGATAGCCCACACTCAATCAAAGGATTGATAAGACAATAGGTCCAGCAACTGATCACAGGGACCAATCGATGAAGATATCATCTTTCTTCAACACACACACATACATAGAAAGATATCCCTTAACATGAACTAAGTCAGGCAAGCTTTTATCTTCCAACTCTCCAAGTTGTTGTCTAGCTTAACCAACTAGCTCCGGGATATCCAACACAGATTCTTGGAGAAAGGGTGGTTCACAAGAAACCAACTTGATCACGAGCTCAACATAACAGTCAGGGAACAACCTGGTAATACTTCCGAGAAGATATTCGGAAAATCACGAACCACCGGTATGTTACTAAGCTCGAGAACAATCTTGCCTTTCAGGGCAAGACGATATGATCAAATGAGCGAGGACTTGACAAAATCCTAACTCATCAATCGAAATGTGCACCAGGAAGATGAACAAGGTAGCACGATCAATCTTAGAACGACGATTCAAGAACCAACACGTTAAGAATGAGGTTATCGTCCATTTAACTACCAAGCAATGGAGTTGCTAGCAGTATTGATTTCATACGCCATGATTCATTTGTCGGCATTCCGGTTACAATAACACGGAAACCAAGAAATTATCAATGATGATCAGAAGTATTACTGCGTCAAGAATTCATAAGATGGTGTGCAATTCCCATGATATTCCTGATATAAAGATGGTAATACTTCAAGGTAGAACAGACCAGAAGCTGGCTTGGTATTTTGATCTGCGGAATACAATTGCTTTGACCCAATCCTAGATATGGATGAGATTCTGGAGTTTGTTTCTCCTATTCATTCTGAAATAGAATGGCTTGGCGGACCACAAGGGTAATAGGCATCGACGAACGAATGCACGCATACTCTTGACTATCAATTGATAGGCGAGGGTCGGAAACAATTAAGATGGGACAACTCAAAAGAACATATGATTTTCTGAGTTGTGGATGCATGGATTAGCATGTCGAACGAATTCAACATATTTCTTCCGGATAACCCATGCAGAAAGGTAGAACTGGCAGAGTCACAATGTAGAATCGAGAACCCATCGAGAGCACTCTGATTGTGATCTTTCGATCAGCGAGGAACATCTGCCATAAGCGGTTCATAGTATTTGGAAGAAAGGAATACCACGAACATCGAGGACTAATGCAAAGGTTACTAATAACCTAAAGGAACGAGCAAAACTATCAACATGAAGCAAGTAGGGTGAATCTCGGGTTCAAAACCCAGGGATAGAATACCTACTACTAAATGGCATCACGGGATGCTTTCGATAATGACGGCCAGAGTCATCACACTGGAACATAAATCATGGCTAGACTACTAGATGATCCCCTGAGACACCTAGGGTCATAATAGTAACTCCAACATAATGTCAAGGCAATAGAATACCTCAACTCAACAATTAGTGTGATTGAGCTGGCATAAAGGAACATCGAAACCAGAGGGAAAGGATTTTGCAAATGCATCAGACTATTTAGAAACCTGGAATGACTCGGACAGCATAACGGCTGTAAATGCTCAGAAAAGATTTGAGACAATCACAAAAATGGTGGCATAACCACTCAGAAGCACAATATCAAGGTTTCGAGATCAACAGTTAACATACAGAAGATAGTAGGAACTGAACTGAGGCTTAAGTCCAACAATCTTATAAGTCTACAGATTAGCAACACGTGATCCTAATAGAAAGAAGAGACATCCTAGTTCTTAATCCCCGTAGAAGAGAAGATGATGACTCAGATCAGAAGGCCATGAGGTATAAGGAGTAAAAAGAGCCTTACGTTCCATCCCACAATCAATTCCCATACATAACTAAAGAATTTCTAGACTCAACTTCGACCAGTTTGGCTTGGTAATCCTACAGGCAGTCAACCTGGCTCTGATACCAACGCTGTCAGGACCCCGACTCGATGCCACATAGGTCTAGCATGTAACACCTCATATCACTTTGCAGCCTCACGCACGGTATTCCCACGGGGGTCGCCTTACCTTTGCCCGGGACCGTTTGCGTCTTTTGGCACACGTATAGGATAGTGTTGCTAGCACCCATATGATAAGGAGCCCGGGCTGACATGGCTAGTCGTAAACCCAAAGTGGCACAGACTTACAGGGACAGGCATCCATGACCCAGCATCGAACGTGTCGGTCATCAGCAAGTGGGTCCGGGCTGTAGCACTGGGCTAGCAGGACTCCGGTAAACCGGGCTGTAGCGGGCTAACAGGCCTCCGATACTCAATGCGTGACATTTCCCCGAAGGGACAGACACAGGAACGAAGAAGGACACATGCCGGCCAGCCTAAGTGTTCCGGAGCAGTAGCAAGCTACCATGGCTCGGTGGAAACACTAGGAGACATTTCCCCGTAAGAGAGGCTACTAAAGATAAACAACTAGATGGTCAGATCCCACACATACCAAGCATTTCAATAACATACACACAATATGCTCGATATGTGCAAATACAACAAGGCATCACAACATGACTCTACGACACAAGTAAATATTCAATAGGCTCCGAGGAGCGAGATATTACAAACATGGGTCTCATGACCCAACAATCAGAGCATACAAGTCAAAGCACATGCGGAAGCTTAACATGTCTGAGTACAGACATCTATAAATGAAAAAGGCTGAGAAGCCTGACTATCTACCAATCCTGCTGAGGCACAAGATCGTAGCTGAGGTAACAAGCTAAACGTCGAAGTCCATGCGGAACTACTAGCGAGACCGAAGTCTCTCTGCAAAAACATAAAATAGGCAAACGTGATAACAAATGTACCCAGCAAGACTTACATCAGAACTATCTACATATGCATCATTATCAACAAAGGGGATGGTGGAGTTTAACTGCAGCAAGCCAGCTTTGACGCGGTGGCTATCCTAAACTACGACTGCAAGTAACTCTTTTGAGGTGGCGCACACGAGTCCACATATTCACCAAATCAATACACCACTATGGATCCGCTCTCGTCTCCCTACGAGAACGCCATCCATAGCACTCATGCTTATCTTGCGTATTTTAGAGTATCCACTTTCACTTGTCTATGAACTGATATAAGCAACCCAGAAGTCCTTTTCTGCGGACACGGCTATTCGAATAGATGATGTTAACCCTGCAGGGGTGTACTTCTTCACACACGCTCTCACCACTTACCGCCGTTTACACGACATGTACTCGGCAACCTTCAAGCGGAAGCCCAACGTGGGTGTCGGCCACGGCCTACCTAAGCACTCGAGTCTCTAGTCCAGGTTTATCGCCTATTCGGGTTCCATCCATGAGGAGATCCGGCCGGAGTTTCGCTCACAGCCCCAAACGATGTGTACAGGGTTCCGTGACACCAAACGGGCGCCCGGTTTACCCGGCCACGTGCCTACCGCATCACAGCCCACCCCTACGGTCAGCGCTGCGCACGGCCTCCAGCATACTACAAACACTAGAAACTACTTGCAACTCCTGGACAGAGGACAAGGGTGATCAAGAAGCCGAGAGGGTCCATTGGTTTCGGGCCCAATGCGTGGTAGTAGCTGAATCATGGATCACAAACACAGAACTCAGTTCCTGAGGACGGCTGCAATGAGACAACCCACCATGTACTCCTACATGGCCTCTCACCGCTACCTTTACCAAATCGTATTCACACACTTAGCTCACACACAGTAGGACATGTTCACACGTCTCTGATTCATCCCCGATGAATCAGACCTGACTCAACTCTAAGCAGTAGCAGGCATGACAACAAACATAAATGAGTAGGCACATCAGGGCTCAAACAACTCCTACTCATGCTAGTGGGTTTCATTTATTTACTGTGGCAATGACAGGTCATGCAAAGGATAAAGGGGTTCAGCTACCGCAGCAAGTAACAGATATGTCGCTGCTGTCCTAATGCAGTAAAAGAGAGCAGGAGCGAGAGAGTGGGATTGTATCGGAATGAACAAGGGGGTTTTGCTTGCCTGGCACTTCTGAAGATAACATTGAGTCTTCATCAGTGTCAACGATCACATCATCGGTATCACGTCTATCGAGAGGGGACAAATACCGGCAACACAGAAGGGAACACAATCAATGCAATGCACAATATGATGCATGATGATGACATGGCAAAATGAATGTGTTTTGGGCTAATGCATCTAGCAACAAGTTAAATGGGGTTGGTTTGAATACAAGATTCAAATTCAAACTCCATATGTGATTATTTAAATGCCATTTATATGATTTGTGCTAACCAGCAGCTATAAGTTGTTCTAACATGCATGAAAATGGTACAGATGGATTCCTTGAATTTTTCTGATAATTTTTCATATATAATTTATTTAATTTGGAGCTACGGTTAATTTTCTATGATTTATTGAAGTTTTAGCTATTTTCTGGAATTTTCTGATTTATAATAAATCCAGAAAATGATTTATTGCGTCAGCACTAGGTCATGCTGATGTCAGCAGGTCAACTAGGCGGGTCCAGGTCAAACCTGACCAGTGGGGTCCACTGGTCAGTGACTGGGGCTGGATAGTGCCAATGACATGTGGGGCCGGGTCAACAGACACGTCAGCACGATCAAAGCTGACGTGTGGGCCCATGGTGGTTAGGTTAACACTTAACAGAAAATAATAAAAATTAACTAAGGGCGTGGGGCCCATACGTCAGTGGCTCTGGGGAGGTTAGCTGGGTCATTAGTGGTTAACTAGACCGGGGTTAGGCTGACGGCTCGTCGCCGGCGAGGTCAGTGGCGGCGGAGCGCGTCGGGTTTCGCCCACAGGCGACCATTTGGACGGCGGATTGGTCCTACGCGTAGCTGGGGGTTGCGCGCGTCTGGTAGTGCAAGTGGGAGGAGCTGGGGTGGAGCGGGCTCGCCGGAGTCGAGCTCGCGGCGGCGCCGGAGTTTGGTGAGTGCGGGGTTGGCACTGTGGTGCACGGGAGGGCGAGTTAGGATATGCGTTAGGCTCCTGGTGGCTTCCTGAGTGCGGTGACACGCTCCGAGACGAGCTCAAACGGCTGTAGTGACAGCGGTGACGAGGTCAGCGGCGGCCGGAGTTCGGCCGCGGCGGAGCTATGGCCTAGAGCTTGCAAACGCGAGGGGAGAGAGAGGGGTTCTACACGGAGGCTCACCGCGGAGCTGTAGGGAGGGTTAGTGGGCTCGGGGGCGGCCGGAGTGCAGCGAATCGACGGCGACGATCTCCGGTGGCCGAGGAGGGGAACAACGACGTGGGCGGCGATGCAGGGCTTCCGGAGGGCCGTGGATCAGTGGGGAGGAAGAGAGGGTCGAGGCGGAGCTCGCAAGCACAGCGAGGGGTCGAGGGGCAGACGGTGGCCGCGGCGTTACGGTGGCGCGGCTGCGGCTGCGCTCGGCGAGTGAGAGAGAGCAGAGGGGAGGAGGGGGTGCAGAGAGAGAGAGAGGGGCGGTCCGGGGGGGTGTCGTGGCTTCACCAGGGCGTCGAGGGGGAAGCGGCAAGCAGGAGGTGGCCGGGACGCGTGCCGGCGTGCTGCGGCCACACACCCTCGTGCCCACTGGCACGAGGTTGAGGATGACTCGCACATGGGCCTGGTGGGCTGGCTTCTCTGCTGGGCCAGGTAAGTAACAGGTACCCCCTCCTTCTCTGTTTCTATTTTAATTGTTGTTTTCTATTTATTTCAATCTGTTTTGATTTAGTTCAAGCACTAAACCATTTTTGTTTCTTCCAATAATTTTTGCAGGGACTGAAAGTAATATTCTTAGAGCCCCTCACAAAATATCAGAATTATTGAAGCATTAAAAATATATATAACATATGTTTGCTCCAACTCAAATACAATATGTGTTAATTCAAAAATCCAGAATGGCCTAGAAATATGTGCATCATTTTTGGCAGAGGTTTTCACCTTTACCAGAAATCATGAACATTTTCAGAGGGCATTTTGGTTCATTGAAAAAGATTTTATTTTGACCCTAGTTGAATTGATTTAATGCTAGGGTTTGAGCATCCCCATTTCAATTTTAGGCAAAATTTAAACATGATGCAACACATGACTAGCTAGCTCAGAGCAAACCAGAAGCTAGGGATGTGACAGCTACAATCTTTATTACCTAAAGTCCCGGTTTAACTAGACTAAGTTGAACCGGCCCTTGGGGGCTACATCAGCAAATTCAGAAGCATTGAAGTTAGCATTGACAAGTCCCAGTTTGAATGGAGATCCTAAATCGGTCCTTGGGGGCTAGGAGAGTTGATAAGATTGAAATGTACAAGCTGAAAAAAGCATATGGAAGTTACCTCATATTTGTCTTTCATCATGTTAACCAGACCGGCTTCATAGTCAAGGCTGGTATGCAGCCGGTTCAGATAGCCGGAATGGAGATCTTGGGCGTCCAGAGCAGCGTAAGTCGCCGGATCAGCATTCTATTTTCCTTTGCCAATGGCTGCAAATTCTTCTTTGGCAGTGTGTCTAGATAAAGCGACAGGATTGCCTGGCTCTGTACGACCAATGCTAGTAATAACAACTTCATCATCCTTGGCATCGCCGGTTTGCACTAGGGCTGTCGGTTTATCAGCAGGCTTTGATGGGCTGGTGGATCTTTCAATCCGGATGGGGCTTGTAGGCTAGTCAATAGGACCTGAGGTGTTAATATGTCTCTCTTCAGGAATAAAATCATCATCTTGCGGTGGTGGATCGTTTGGCACATCCTGACGAGTAGCCGCTTTAGGATCTGGTGTTCTGTCCGGTTCATGAACGGCATTCTCTTCGGCCGCTTTGTCCAGGCGAGCCTTCTTGCTTGGCCTAGGCTTGGCCCTGAAAGAAATAAGAAGGATCAATACTGTATATGTTACAAAGTAATACATCAGAAACATAAAAAGAAATATGGCTTACCCAAGCACCGTTTTGAGCGGTGGCAGCTGGGTGGTTGATGACTCGCCAGACGATGAATGGGAAGTGCCCTGATAATCGGAGTCAGACGGATTAAGAGGTTGACGAAAACAGCCCGCTTTAGGACAAGCATTGACAAGAGAGTTAGAGACCTCTGAACGGCGTTTCCGAACCGGACTGTTCGGTAAACCGGCGGAGGTAACTACCTGGCTGCTATGCCGGGTTGTGCGGTGAGCTTCGTGCTGTTGTGTCTTCATAAGAAAGTTTGGATCCAAATAAGCAAGAGGATGAGAAAATTTAACTTTCCGGTTTGCCCGACGGATTTTTAGCGAAGGCAAAGGGTTTGAATCAGAGGAGAGAGCAATTACCTCTATAGCATCAGCGTGACTGACTTCGGCGTCATGCTGGCAATAATCATTATCAATAAGGCGTGTAAATAATAAGCCGAGTGGATCAAGCTCTACCTCAAGGTCCGGATTACCCACATCATCGTCTGCTGCCGGGTCAGAAGACGCAGTGGTTTTCTTCTTGTGAGCAGGCCTCTTCACGACTTTAGTCTTTGGCCGGGTTGGTCTTTCCGGTTTCTCTGGTTTCTCCGGTTTCTCCTGTGGAAGTTTCTTGCTCCAAAACAGATCATCACCCTATTTGAAAGATGTTGATGGTAAATAATGGGTAAATTGAACTAAGACAGGTTCAATGAAAAGTAAAGGAAAAATCTTATAGCTGGCGGTTTGTTGGTGGCACAAAAGGGAAGCAAGCCGGTTCGAGCACAGACGGCTTCCGGTTCGTTCAAAATCTTCTTCACAGCTTCTGTGACTTCTTCATCTGTGAGCTGGATGTCAATGTGTCGTAGCGGGTCGCTGACACTGCCAGTATATTCGCACATCAAACTGGAGCGCTGGCTAAGGGGAAGTATGCTCCAAGATATCCAACAGCGAGCAAGATCAACCCCTGTTAAACCGTTAGCCATGAAGGCCCTGAGCTTGGATAGTTGAGGAGCATAGTTGCTTCTCTCCTTGGCAGTCAACCTTTGTGGAAAGGCATGCGTGTTGCTTAGCCGCTCTGGACGATAACCAGGCAAGGGATTTTCTTCAGGAGGAGAGGTGTCTTTACAATAAAACCATGTTTGATTCCATTCTTTGGGATGGCTGTGCAGTTTGGCATGAGGATAGGTGACCTCTTTCCTTTTCTGAATCGCCACACCGCCTAATTCCGTATTGGAACCGTCGGTAAACTCTGTGCGGCGGTTTAGATGGAAACAATCTTTGAACAATTCAACTGTGGGTTCCTCTTGAAATAACACCTCACAGAGCACTTGGAAGTGACATATGTTGGTTACAGAGTTTGGGCCGGTAACTTGCGGACGGAGTTGGAAATTGGCTAAGACATCTCGGTAAAATTTTGAACCGGGAGGATTGAAGCCCCGGGCTAGGTGATCCGCGGAAACAACAACCTCTCCCTCTTGAGGTGTGGGAGGACATTCTGTACCGGGGACCCTCCAATGAATAGCCTCTTTACTGCTTAAAGCGCCAGTTTTGACTAAATTATTCAACTGAGTCTCGGTCACGCGAGAGGGAACCTAGTTGCACTCGTACACTTGTTTGGCCATGGTGCAATCTACAAAGCAGTAATTCCGGTTCAAGAACATGTGGAACAAATATACACAGGTGCATACATTGTTAACCCGGAGGCCAATATTTCTAAACCGGAGTTTTCTGAAGCGGCAGTACCTGGCTAAGGAATCCCGGCGGTTCACCAAGGGGACTAATGGTATATACCGGTTTGGTAATTCTTTTTTACAAATTAAACCGCCTGGTCTAAACATTGAAACAGTTGAGATTGCGGATGAGTAAGTATGCACAAACAGATTTCACAAGATTCTATTATAACATTGGATCTGGAGTGTGTCCGTAAAAGGGATAAATATTCAAGACTTAGAAGGAGCAGTGTGGAATCAATGAAGCAAAGCTACGGATCAGATCTATGGTCCAAACATATCAAAGTGAAGGCGGATACTAAAGACTACCGCTATACAAGAGCAAAGGTTCACAGATTCATCTAAAAGATCTATCATATGAACACGAAACAGGCGATGAACACTAGAAGAACATGAAACCCTACAGCAGATCTGTGTTGAGAAGAACAGAAGACTTACTGGAGATGAGGAAGACGCGGAAGGTCGCCGCGGTGCTCTGGTGCGCTCAGGTTGATGCAGCGGCCAAGGTTGATGCAGAGGTCGATGGCGGAGCTCCGAAGCTGGACGGCTCGAGGAAGACGAAGCAGAAGGGCACGAAGGGGAGAGAAAGGAAATGACCCTTTGGTCCTATTTATAAAGAAAGGGACATGTGTCAGGCGCGAGAATCAAGGGGCCACGAGTTTGGAAATGGAGTTGTCGCCTCGATTGTCGCAGATCTATTAAACAAAAAAGATATCATGGATAGTATCTTTATGACAGATGATGTCACTCTGCTTTACAACGACCGGAGAAGGTGACATCACGGCGGTTCAACGAACTACAAGAAGATGTTAAAGATGAAGCTTTTTTGCTAAGGATTGACATGAACCAGTTCAAATCAATCTGGGGCGTAATGTTGGGGATATCACTACTGGGCATAAACCGGCCTATCTAGGCCGGGTTAACTTCGTCAGTAGTTAAACTATGTTAAAGCCCAAGAAGGCAGATGAGGGCTTAAGGCCCATAGTCGGTTCAATGCTTGTAGCCGTAAACCGGCGTTGGTATGTAACTTGTGGTGTAAGTTAGGAATAAGTAGAAACCAAACCGGACACATCTATGAGCCGGTGTTGGGACTCTGTAAACCGACGGGCGTCACCCATGTTTATAAGGGGACGACCCGGCGGCGGTTCAAGGACAGCAGACAACAACTCGAGACTTAGGCGAAGCTTATTTGCTCCCTAGTCATCGAAACCCCATCAATTCCATCACAACTAGACATAGGCTTTTACCTTCATCGAAGGGGCCGAACTAGTATAAACTCTCTTGCATCCTTGTGTCCGCTTTAACCCCTTCAAGCTAACCCGTCGCAATGGCTCCACGACTAAGTCCTTTCATGAGGACATCTTCCATGACAAAACCACGACACTTCAGGACTGTGAATCCTCCAACCGGTTAGGCGTCGCGTTCTGGGCATCCAAGAGTCATTGTGGATTGCCGCTGAACAAAGTCTGTGAAGGTTCAGAAGTCTACCTTGAAGACTTACCAGAGTGATTGGGCGAGGACTAAGTGATTTTTAGCTCAAGGGGAATAAGGTGAAGACGCGGTCTTCTGAGTTGAATCTCAGCCTCCCTAACCAGACGTACAGTTGTCATAGCAATTGGAACTGGTCCAACAAATCCCTGTCCTCACCAAGCAACTGGTTCTATCTTCTCCCTCTCTTTACTTACAGTTTTCTTTGTGAAGTCATTGCCTCTTGCCTTACCTGATTGACTTCACTATGTGATGACTATTGTTGGTTGGCTTCGTACTATCTTCCATCCTGATCTATACTACCTAGCTGCTTATAGTCTTCGTACTTTCACTCCATTACTTACTTGACTATGGCTTGTCTAGTGTAGTCTACCTTCCGCTGCATGTCAATAGGTTCATTTCTATCGTTTGTCTTCAAAGCCCCCGTGTTTTGAAGACTCTGATAAAAATTGCCTATTCACCCCCCCTCTAGTCGATAACTAGCACTTTCACCTCGCACTGTCCTGCTGCCTGTAGAAGATTTGCTCGATCCGGAGGGCTGAAAGAAGAAAGATCGAATCGTTAATACACACACACACAAATCAATTAAAACATGTGATGATCACCAGATGCCTGCTTATATAAATATACCTCGCCGATCTTTGTGATCAACATTTTCTTCATCATCATAATCATAGTTCTGGACTTCATCTATTCGTTCGTCTTCATCGAATATCATATCACGCTCCCCGGTAAGGTTCAAATATTGAGAGCCATCATCTTCTTCAAACTCATCATCTGGGCGAGGGGATGAGCGTATGATGTTGAGCAGGGCCTCCTCACCTTCTCTGCCAGTATTGTCCATAGCTTTTATTTAACTAATCCAAAAGAAATATAAAATAATTTAGTATTGAAATTACAATGCATGCATGCAATCAATAAGGAAAAACTAAATCATAGTACATAAGATGAATCATCGAATATAATCTCGAATACATCGTCTCGAATAGTATCGTATAATATATATAATCTCGAATACATCGTCTCGGATATTATCGCATACATCACTAGCTAGCTAATATAGATTCAATACGATCGAATAATCTAGTTCACTCGCGGTTCCTGAGGCGCGGGCGGTGGACACCCAAAGAGAAGGAACCATCACAGGATCATAGCTTGGGTGAGATCCCCGAAGAACCTGCCAGGTATTGGAGAACCTGACGTCCATAGTGGCCATGTAGCGGCGGACGTGCTCGTCCTCCTCCCTGACACGGCGACGTGCCACCTCCGGCGGGGCCGATGATACGTCCATTTTGCATCATGATTTTATATCGATATTTATTGCATTATGGGCTGTTATTACACATTATGTCACAATACTTATGCCTATTCTCTCTTATTTTACAAGGTTTATACGAAGAGGGAGAATACCGGCGGCTATACTTCTGGGCTGGAAAAGGAGCAAATATTAGAGACCTATTCTGCACAACTCCAAAAGTACTGAAACTTCACGGAGGCATGTTTTGGAATATATATAAAATACTGGCGAAAGAATCAACCATAGGGGGACCACAACCTGGCCACGAGGGTGGGCGGCCCGCCACCTGTCTCGTGGGCCACCTGGCAGGCCTCCGATGCCCATATTTGGCTATATGGTGTCTTTCACCCTGGAAAAAAATCATAAGGAAGCTTTCGGGATGAAGCGCCGCCGTCTCGAGCCGGAACCTGGGTAGAACCAATCTAGGGCTCCTGCGGAGCTGTTCTACCAGGGAAACATCCCCCCGGGAGGGGGAAATCATCACCATGGTCATCACCATCGATCCTCTCATCGGGAGGGGGTCAATCTCCATCAACATCTTCACCAGAACCATATCATCTCAAACCCTAGTTCATCTCTTGTATCCGATCTTTGTCTCAAAACCTCATATTGGTACCTGTAGGTTGCTAGTAGTGTTGATTACTCCCTGTAGTTGATGCTAGTTGGTTTATTCGGTGGAAGATCATATGTTCAGATCCTTTATGCATATTAATACCCCTCTGATTATGAACATGAATATGATTTGTGACTAGTTACATTTGTTCCTGAGGACATGGGAGAAGTCTTGCTATAAGTAGTCATGTGAATTTAGTATTCGTTCGATATTTTGATGAGATGTATGTTGTCTTTCCTCTAGTGGTGTTATGCGAACGTTGACTACATGACACTTCACCATTATTTGGGCCTAGGGGAAGGCATTGGGAAGTAATAAGTAGATGATGGGTTGCCAGAGTGACAGAAGCTTAAACCCTAGTTTATGCGTTGCTTCGCGAGGGACTGATTTGGATCCACATGTTTCATGCCATGGTTAGGATTACCTTAATACTTCTTTTGTAGTTGCGGATTCTTGCAATAGGAGTTAATCATAAGTGGGATGCTTGTCCAAGGAAGGACAGCACCCAAGCACCGGTCCACCCACATATCAAATTATCAAAGTAACGAACGCGAATCATATGAGCGTGATGAAAACTAGCTTGACGATAATTCCCATGTGTCCTCGGGAGCGTTTTCCTTTATATAAGAGTTTGTCTAGGCTTGTCCTTTGCTGCATCTTAGTTACTTTATTTACTTGTTACCCGTTATGAATTACCTTATCACAAAACCATCTGTTATTGATAATTTCAGTGCTTGCAGAGAATACCTTACTGAAAACCGCTTGTCATTTCCTTCTACTCCTTGTTGGGTTCGACACCCTTACTTATCAAAAGGACTACGATAGATCCCCTATACTTGTGGGTCATCATCCGGCTCCATCCGCACTGAAAGTGGCCCACACGAACGCAACCAAAGGAGCTCTGGGTCGACCACGGGATCCGGGTTCCTCACCAAGCGGCGTGCCCCTGAAGGTAGCAGCTCCCGGTGCCAGCCCGGAGGAGCCCAGTCCCAGACATGGTTCCTCTAAAGCAAGACGTCGTCGCGAATGGGTCATCGGCGAGGATGCGGGCCGGGCATCGTTGACTTCGAGAACAAATACTATATGCAAATTAATATATATGATCAAATATAATGTCGCATATGTCAAAATTCAAACTTTGACATATGATATCTAGGTAGCTATAATTCATCTAACATTAATATATCTAACTAATTCATCTAACATTTGACAAAAGTATAAAAAAACTTATTCATCTAACATTAATATATCTAATTCAGCTATAACCAAAAGTATAAAAAACTAATTAATCTAACATTTCTATCTAGCTAATTCATCTAACATTTGACATTAATCTAACATTTCTATCTAGATAATTCATCTAATTCATCCAACATTTGACATTAATCTAAAATTTCTATCTAATTCATCTAACATTTGACATTAATATATCTAATTCGATCATCTAGTTAACAATTTGACATTAATCTAATTCATCTAGCTAGCTAGAATTTTGACATTAATCTAGAAAACAAAAAATAGAAAATAAGTAAAAAAATGTGTGTGTGTGCGCCCGTGCGTGTACGTGTCTATGTGTGTGTGTACGGGCGGGGGCTCTATCGGGGCGTGGACATAGCGCGCGCAGGGGGCTCACAGCGCGGGGCGACCGGGGTGGCGACGGGGGGCGGAGATCGACGAGCGCGGCGAGGAGGCAGCGGCGTATGGAGCGGCGGCGAGATGCGGCGATGGCAGTGATGGGGACTTGAAGTATTTGAAATTTGAATAGTTTAAATTTGAATTATTTGAAATTTGTGTGGATCACTAGTTTTTGAATAACTTTACTTTAAAAATAGATTTTTCAGTGATTCTTTTTTCTTATGTTTAATATTAGTGTGTTTTATCATTGTATTAATTTGGTAATACTTAGTTATTAAAAAGTGAAATGCCTTTGTAACAGATGAGTTTTCCTCCGAAACTCTGATACTTCGAAAGAGATTGTCCATTTTGTATACGAAGTGCATCAAGTTTTTGTCGTAACCCTCTCAACTTTTTTGCACATGCTATGTGGGTGAAATGATGTTACCATGCCAACTTTCAACCTTTTCAGAGTTCATTTGTAGTGCTTTTAAATTTCAAGGTCATTTAGCTCAAAAAAATCAGTAAATGCATGAAAAATAGCAAATGATGTCACAAAGGGTTGAAAGTTGATGACGTGGCTTTGATTGGTGCATACTGAACGCACAAAAAGTCTGGACTTGAAAAAAGTTAAAAAAATGAAATACCTTTGTAAAAGATGAGTTTTCGTCCGAAACTCTGATACTTCGAAAGAGATTGTCCATTCTGTACACGAAGTGCATCAAGTTTTTGCCGTAACCCTCTCAACTTTTTTGCACATGATATGTGGGTGAAATGATGGTACCATGCCAACTTTCAACCTTTTCAGAGTTCATTTGTAGTGCTTTTCAATTTCAGGGTCATTTAGCTAAAAAAATGAAGTGCAAAATGAAGTCAGAAAGGTACACGTTTGTCCGAAGCACAAAAGTACATGTTTTAAATGCCAAAACACTTTAGCACCCTAACTATTACAAAGATTCCGTATGGTTCTTCCAAAGTGGGACTTTAATTTTCAGATATATATAAGTCCGGAAGGTCACTAGAGAAGAAAGTGATGGCAGTGAAGCTGGTCACATCCCAGAGTGGGATCTTTGGTGTGAAACTTTTTCTTCGCGTGTGTCCCTTTGCACCGTAATCATGGACAATCTTCATCATTTAATTGGATGCTCGGGTCAATATTGACTGTGAAGGGACCAATTTCATGAAACTTTTCATAATCTTCTTACATGTCTGTCTTGTCATCCACTCCCACAATGTTTCTTTTTCTTAAAAGAACTATGTGGTGCTTTGGCTCATCGTATGATGTATTCACTTCCTTATCTTTTCTTTTTCTCAGCTTGGTAGACATGTCCTTCACATAGAAAACCTGCGCCACATCATTGGCTAGGACGAATGGTTCGTCTGCGTATGGAAGATTGTTGAGATCCACTGTTGTCATTCTGTACTACGGGTCTTCCATTACCCCTCCTCGTGTCAGATTGACCTATTTGCACCGAAACAAAGGGACCTTCAAACCACTTCCATAGTCAAGTTCCCATATCTCCTCTATGTAACCATAATATGTGTCCACTCCCCTCTTGGCTGCTGCATCAAAGCGGACACCACTGTTTTGGTTGGTGCTCTTCTTATCTTGGGCGATCGTGTAAAATGTATTCCCATTTATCTTGTACCCTTTGAAAATCATTATATCCGAAGATGGTAACTGGGACAACAAGTACAGGTCATCTTCAACAGTGTCATCATGCATGGCACGTGTTTGCAACCAATCGGCAAAAGTCCCCGTTTGTTCATGTGCAATCCAGTCGTCAGACTGCTCCGGGTGTTTGGAGCGTAAAATATTCTTGTGTTCCTCCATATACGGAGCCAGAGTAATTTTTTATAACTGTGTAGTGTGCTTGAGTGAGAGAATGCCCATCCGTACATATTATTTGTTTCGGTCCTAGCGTGTCATTTCCACCCAGTGTACCCTTATGCCGCGATTCAGGACCACCAATCGGCTTAAGGTCAGGAATAAAGTCAATACAAAACTCAATGAACTCCTCATTTTCATGGCCCTTGGAGATGCTTCCCTCTGGCCTAGCACGGATATGAACATATTTCTTTAAGACTCCCATGAACATCTCAAAGGGGAACATATTGTGTAGAAATATAGGACCCATAACGTTAATCTCTTCGCATAGGTGAACTAGGACGTGCGTCATGATGTTGAAGAAGGATGGTGGGAACAATGCTACCTCTTGAGCACTGCGTTAGTTTTCCCTTGAAGAGGAAAGGGTGATGCACTAAAGTAGCGTAAGTATTTCCCTTAGTTTTTGATAACCAAGGTATCAATCCAGTAGGAGACCACATGCAAGTCCCTTGTACCTACACAAACAAATAAGAACCTTGCAACCAACGCGATAAAGGGGTTATCAATCCCTTCACGGGCACTAGCAAAACTGAGATCTGATAGAGATGATAAGATAATATTTTTGGTATTTTTATGATAAAGACTGAAAGTAAAGATAGCAAAGTAAACGGTGATAGAAATAAAGGGAGATTAATATGATGGAAAATAGACCCGGGGGCCATAGGTTTCACTAGTGGCTTCTCTCAAGATAGCATAAGTATTACGGTGGGTGAACAAATTACTGTCGAGCAATTGATAGAATTGAGCATAGTTATCAGAATATCTAGGCATGATCATGTATATATGCATCACGTCCACGACAAGTAGACCGAAATGATTCTGCATCTACTACTATTACTCCACACATCAACCGCTATCCATCATCCATCTAGAGTATTAAGTTCATAAGAACGGAGTAACGCATTAGGCAAGATGACATGATGTAGAGGGAGAAACTCAAGCAATATGATATAAACCCCATCTTTTGATCCTCGATGACAACAATACAATACATGTCGTTTCCCCTTCTATCACTGGGATCGAGCACCGCATGATTGAACCCAAAGCTCAACACTTCTCCCATTGCAAGAAAGGTCAATCTTGTACGCCAAACCAAACTGATAATTCGAAGAGACTTGCAAAGATAACAAATCATACATAAAATAATTCAGAGGAGATTCAAATATTATTCATAGATAACCTTGATCATAAACCCACAATTCATCGGATCACAACTAACACACCGCAAAAAGAGTTACATCGAATAGATCTCCAAGAGAATCAAGGAGAACTTTGTATTGAGATCCAAAGAGAGAGAAGAAGCCATCTAGCTAATAACTATGGACCCGAAGGTCTAAGGTAAACTACTCACACATCATCGGAGAGGCTATGGTGTTGATGTAGAAGCCCTCTCTGATCGATGCCCCCTCCGGTGGAGCGCTGGAAAAGGCCCCAAGATGGGATTTCACGGGTACAGAGAGTTGCGGCGGTGGAAATAGGGCTTCGTTGTGCTCCTCGATGTTTTTGGAGCATAAGAGTATATATAGGCGAAGGAAGTCGGTCAGGAGAGCCACGAGGGGCCCACGAGGATGGGGGCGCGCCTAGGGGGGCAGGCGCGCCTCCCTGCCTCGTGGCCTCCTCGGTTGTTTCTTGACGTCCACTCCAAGTCCTCTGTATCACGTTTGTTCCAAAAATCACGTTCCTGAAGGTTTCATTCCATTTGGACTCCGTTTGATATTCCTTTTCTGCAAAACACTGGAATAGGCAAAAAACAACAATTTGCACTGGGCCTTGGGTTAGTAGGTTAGTCCCAAAAATAATATAAAAGTGCATAATAAAGCCCATTAAACATCCAAAACAAAATATATAATAGCATGGAACAATCAAAAATTATAGATACGTTGGAGACGTATCAAGCAAGCCCAAGCTTAATTCCTGCTCGTCCTCGAGTAGGTAAATGATAAAAATAGAGTTTTTGATGTGGAAAGCTTCCTAGCATATTCTTCAATGTAATTTTCTTTATTGTGGCATGAATGGTTAGATCCAAAAGATTCAAGATAAAATTTTAATATTGACATAAAAATAATAATACTTCAAGCATACTAACAAAGAAATCATGTCTTCTCAAAATAACATGGCCAAAGAAAGTTATCCCTACAAAATCATATAGTCTGGCTATGCTCTATCTTCACCACACAAAATATTTAAATCATGCACAACCCCGATGACAAGCCAAGCAATTGATTCATACTTTTTGTGTTCTCAAACTTTTTCAATCTTCACGCAATACATGAGCATGAGCCATGGACATAGCACTATAGGTGGTATAGAATGGTGGTTGTGGAGAAGACAAAAAGGAGAAGATAGTCTCACATCAACTAGGCGTATCAAGGGGCTATGAAGATGCCCATTAATAGATATCAATGTGAGTGAGTAGGGATTGCCATGCAACAGATGCACTAGAGCTATAAGTGTATGAAAGCTCAACAAAATAAACTAAGTGGGTGTGCATCCAACTTACTTGCTCACGAAGACCTAGGGCAATTTGAGGAAGCCCATCATTGGAATATACAAGCCAAGTTCTATACTATAAAGTTCCCACTAGTATATGAAAGTGACAACATAGGAGACTCTCTATCATGAAGATCATGGTGCTACTTTGAAGCACAAGTGTGGAAAAAGGATAGTAACAAAGTCTCTTCTCTCTTTTTCTATCATCATTTTTTTATTTGGGCCTTTTCTCTTTTTTTATGGCCTTTTTTAGCCCGGAGTCTCATCCCGACTTGTGGGGGAATCATAGTCTCCGTCATCCTTTCCACACTTGGGACAATGCTCTAATAATGATGATCATCACATTTTTATTTACTTACAACTCAATACTTAGAACAAAATATGACTCTATGTGAATGCCTCCGGCGGTGTACCGGGATATGCAATGAATCAAGAGTGACATGTATGAAAATAATGAACGGTGGCTTTGCCACAAATACGATGTCAACTATATGATCATGCAAAGCAATATGACAATGATGGAGCGTGTCATAATAAACGGAACGGTGGTAAGTTGCATGGCAATATATCTTGGAATGGCTATGGAAATGCCATGATAGATAGGTATGGTGGCTGTTTTGAGGAAGGTAATGGTGGGTGTATGATACCGGCGAAAAGTGCGCGGTATTAGAGAGGCTAGCAATAGTGGAAGGGTGAGAGTGCGTATAATCCATGGACTCAACATTAGTCATAAAGAACTCATATACTTATTGCAAAAATCTATTAGTTATCGAAACAAAGTACTATGCGCATGCTCCTAGGGGGATAAATTGGTTGGAAAAGACCATCGCTCGTCCCCGACTACCACTCATAAGGAAAACAATCAATAAATAAATCATGCTTCGACTTCATCACATAACGGTTCACCATACGTGCATGCTACGGGAATCACAAACTTTAACACATGTACTTCTCAAATTCATAACCACTCAACTAGCATGACTCTAATATCACCATCTTCATATCTCAAAACAATCATCAAGTATCAAACTTCTCATAGTATTCAATGCACTTTTTTATGATAGTTTTTATTATACCTATCTTGGATGTTCATCACTTCTAGGACAAAAATTTCAACCAAAGCAAATTACCATGCTATTTTGTAGGACTCCCAAAATAAGATAAGTGAAGAATGAGAGATCAATAATTTCTATAAAATAAACCACCACCGTTCTCTAAAAGATATAAGTGAAGCACTAGAGCAAAATTATCTAGGTCAAAAGATATAAGTGAAGCACATAAAGTATTCTAATAAATTCCAATTCATGTGTGTCTCTCTCAAAAGGTGTGTACAGAAAGGATGATTGTGGCAAACTAAAAAGCAAAGACTCACATCAGAAAAGACTGAAAGTGCGTTATATCGACTAGAGGGGGGGTGAATAGGCGATTTTTTTAAAATTCTTCACTGAGGAATTTGCTAGTGAGGAAATTCCTTAGCGAAGAACTACTAGCAGCGGAAAAAGTACTCATAAGTAAACATAGCTGAATACATGCATGGTCATCATGATGAAATGAAGACAAACACAGAGTACAGAAAGCGTAAACACAGGATAGCACAAGATGAAGACAAACAGACTAAAAAAATTGAACTGAGGAAATTGAGAAAGTCTTCAGTCAAAGTCTTCAAACACAAATATGAACAAAACACACAACACAGTAATGAGGAAATGAAAGTGTTGAGGAAATAGAACCAGTTGGCTTGGTGAAGACAATGATTTGGTAGACCAGTTCCAACTGCTGTCTCAGTTGTACATCTGGTTGGAGCGGCTGAGTATTTAAACTCGAGGACACATAGTCCCGGACACACAGTCCTCACCGTATTCTCCTCAAGCTAAGGACACACAGTCCTCGCCCAATCACTCGTGGTAAGTCTTCAGGTGACTTCCCAACCTTCACAAACTCGGTCACTCGGCGATCAACAATTCCTCTTGGATGCTCTAGACCATGACGCCTAACCGTCTGGAAGAAGCACAATCTTCAAAGGTAACAAGCGTCAGATCAATGCAGGATCAATCTCTTTAGTGATGCTCAATCACTTTGGGTTTGTAGGTGTTTGGTTTTGGGTTTGGATTTTCTTCACTGGATGATTTTCGCTCAAAGTCCTCGGAGGATGGGATGCTCTCAAATGATAAGTGTCAGTTTCTAGCGGAGCAGCCAACCAGCTAGTGGTTATAGGGGGCGGCTATTTATAGCCTAGGAAGCAGCCCGACATGATAAGACATAAATGCCCTTCAATGATATGACCGTTGGATGGATAAGATATTTTGGGATAGCTGGCGCGTAGCACAACAACGGTCAGAAATTTGAGGTACAAATTCCTCAGGGCTATCATGTTCCTCACTGTGTAGGCAATTCGCACTGGCGAATTCCTAACTCCTCAGTCAGAACAAAGTCCTCAGTGACTAGCAGAACTGCGTCTCTGTCACTGAAGAAATTGACTGAACTGTATGAGATTTCCAATGGCTTCACTCGAAGGGATTGGTAGGTGTAGGATTTGAGTTGAGGATCACATGGAAATTTTCTCCTTAGTATTTCCTCGACCCCGTTTAACAGTACGGTGTTTCCTATGACTCAAGAAAGAGAAAATGAAACTACGAAAACAAAAGTCTTCACGCTTCATGTTCCTCGAATGAATACCAAGTCTTCAGGGTTACACCAATTTCTTCACTTTCAAAGTCTTCAGAAAGTCTTCAGAATATCAAAGTCTTCAGTCGAAGAACTTCATTTTTAGGGGTCGACTTTATCTGTAAATATCAAACTCCTCATAGACTTATAGACCTGTGTACACTCATAAACACATTAGATCCTTAACCTATAAGTCTTCAATACCAAAATCACTAAGGGGCACTAGATGCACTTACAATCTCCCCCTTTTTGGTGATTGATGACAATATAGGTTAAGTTTTCAACGGGGATAAACATATGAAGTGTAAATACTGATATTGAGGAATTTGATTGCAAGATATAGAAGAACTCCCCCTGAAGATGTGCATAGTGAGGAATTTGCTTTTGAAGCAATGCACACTTGAAGAGTTGAATCATGGAGATCTCCCCCTATATCTTGTAATTCATACACGCATTTGATATATAATATGAAGAATTTGAAATGCATAATGAAATATGGTGCCTGATGAAATTCAGCATGCGTGCAATAATGTTAACGAGGAATAAGCATGCAGAATAGTGCATCAAAAGTATCAGAGCACAGTGCATCAAGAGTATCAGAGCACCATCGGGTTTAAGATTACAACTCGATCCAATAAAGTTTCAGAAGAACGAGAGTTGTAACTTAGCAAAAAAAACTCCCTTATAATAGACCCGCTTGAAGACTAACTCAGATTTCTCCCCCTTTGTCATCGAATGACCAAAAGAATCGAAACTAAGGACTAACGCCCCTGAAGATAATCAAGTTGATGAAGGAGCGCCAGCGTTGTCGGGGTCGGTTGTTGAAGTAGGGCCTGCCACTGTGTGATCCAAGTCTTCATTTTCATCAGTCTCACACGATGAAAAATAGGAGCTGGCCACCAAAGAAGGAACCTTGACCTTGTTGTATTTCTTCGGAGGAGGTGCAGACCAGTCAAACTCTTCTTTGAGATCCATTTTCTTCAGATCTTCAGCGCTGTAAACTTGAGACAGAACAACCCAGGTGCGGTTGAGGGTTTCATGGAGGTAGTAGTGGTTTTTCTTCACTGCATTGTGTGTTGAAGTCATGTTGTGAAGAATTGAACCAAACTGACGCTTGACCCATTTGTGATTGCAATCAACCTTCTGATGAAGACTGAGGAGTAACTCAGGATCAGTCATCACCCTAGGTGTTGTGGCTTGAGGATTTGGCTTGGCATTGTTGGCGGCAGAGTCATGTGTGGCAGAGTCATCATTGGTGGAGTAAGATGCAGCCTTGCGAAATTGACCATCCAATGGATGAATGCCTTCATCGATCACAGCAGTTGCCTTGCCCTTTTCTTCAGCTGAGGGAAGTAGCTGCAGTGGTTTAGAGTGTCATCTTTGTAATTGAGTGAAGACCTTGTCCTGATGAATCTCATAATCCATGGCGCATAAGGCTTCAACTCAAATGGTGACATAGCAATATTGGCCAGAGTCCTCATGAAGAAATCATGGAAGTTGACGGGAACGCCATGAATGATGTTGAAAAGCATATTCTTCATGCCAACGACTTCTTCATCATTAGAGTCGTGGCCTTTGATACGACTCATTGTCTTCGACAGAATGCGATAGACGGTCCGAGGCACAGACAACAATTCCTTGACGAGGAACTTGGTTCGAGGGGCCTGCCCTGGCTTCATCAGCACTTGCATATAGTGATTTGAAAGCTCAGGTTCATTGTAGACACAACGTGCATCTTCAAGGGGAGGACTTAGAGGAAGGGCACGAAGCAATTCAGACGCTGGTGCCTTGTAATGAGTGTTCTCTGTCATCCAGTACAGAACCCATGAATTCACATCTTCAGAGTTGCCGGCGATGTGCAGCGTTGCGTAGAACTGAAGAATGAGTTCTTCATTCCAATCACAGATGTCAGTGCAGAAATTGAGCAGCCCAGCGTCGTGAATAACACTGAGGACTGGCTCGAAGCATGGCAGAGACTCCATGTCTACATGACGAATATGTGCATGGTCGAAGACTTTGTCTTTGTTGAACATTACTGAGGAATAGAAGTTGGCTTGACTAGCAGTCCAGAAACGCCTCTTTCTTATGCGAGCAGAATCATAGGGGTTGTAATCTGTGAAGAATACATGCTCGCCAAAGAAGTCTTCATCCTTGAACTTTTGCTTCCTTGAGAACGGATCCTTTGGCTTTGGCAGAGGAGTGTCAGTGAGTTGCATCACTACCTCAGGAATCGCGAGCTCAGGTTCTTCAGTCTGAGGAATTTCTAGTTCCTCCTCAGGTGCAGTCACATTTTCAGCAGCAGCAGTTTCTTCAGCACTAATGTCTGGAATGTCTTCACGGATAGATGAGGTGGGATGAGTTTCTTCAGAGCCCATTTGAACTGTTGGTGCAGGGGAGTGGGGGATTTGCTGCAGTGGGGTGAAGAGTGGAGAATTGGGATGCTGACTTTCCCAAAAGTCTTCATTCATCACTGGAGTTGTGCTTCCAATGTCCACATCTTCATCATCAATTTCTTCAACACCAGCCTCTTCAGCAGTAAACTGAGGCATTGGTGATGATACCACTGGGGTTGAAGGGATCGCTTCCACTTCAATTTCCTCATCAATCTGCTCTGACGAAGCAACAGATTGAGTTTCTTCATCAAATCCACTTGGGATCACATATTCTTCATCAAAAGGAACAAGGTCCTTTGATGGCATGGTGGAAATCGGAACAACATCGATTGGATTTTCATATGAGCTGGTCATAGGCTTCATCTTCTTTGGGGCTGAAGATTCTGAAGCACTTGATGCTTTCCTTTTCTTCACTGCAGCTCGCTCTGCAGCCTTGGTCTTCTTCACATCTGATGCAGATGGAAGGATAGGAGTTGGTGTAGGCGCAGGTGGAGCTGAGGAATCTGGTTGAGTTTCCTCAGGCGCAACTGATGCAGTTGCCCTGAGTTCTTCAGTTTCTTCAGGCGCACCACTAATGGGTGCCCTCGCAACTTCTTCAGCGGCTAGAATGGAGTCATCAGCCCTGGAACTAGCATTTTCTTCAGCAGCCTGAAGGTCATCAGCGGTGCTGGCATGTTCTTCAGTGGGCTGAACAGAAGCTTCAGCTTGAGGAACATCTTGTTGCGATGGGGCTGCAACATTGGTGAACTTCTCCGTCAGTTTCACAAACCTGACTTTGGCTCCTTGCCAGTCAACATAGTATGAGTTGAATTTGTCGCTGAGGGTTTTGATTTCAGACTGAAGCTTGATAAGTTCATCAGTCGACATTTTGACGACGTTGGTCTTCAGATACTTTTCCTTCTTTTATAGGGCCTTTTTGATCTGCCTAGCCTGGTCATGTTTCCACTTCTCCTCTTGAATGAAGTGAGTCAACATGCGATTTTGACCAGGTGTCAACTTGAAGTCTGGCATAGGTGAATTTGGATCCTTATGCCAGAGATCAATATAATCAAGGATTACCCTTGGATCGAAAAGCAGTGGCACATGGGTGCCTTTGGCTCTAGCGGCCCTTTCTTGTCGGTCTCTGATGATTTCTGCAAGTTCATCATCATCAGCCTCATCATCTTCAGGTGGCTCTTGGAAGGCGAGATGTTTCTTCTTAGGACTTGGCCGAGGACCTCGTCCAGCTGTTGCCTTAGTCTTCAGCAGAGTTGGGCCAGATGAAGAATTTGGCGTAGCTGAGGAACTTGCTGAGACACTAGAGGCAATTGAGATGCCTGCAATCCTTTGGCACGAGGCCAGATGCACATGTGCTGAGGACTTTGTCGGAACTGCTGAGGACTTTGGAGGAGGTGCTCAGGATTTTGAAGGAGCGGGAGCATCTTGAGGAATGGGTCGTGAAGATTTTGACCTTCCTGGCCGTGAGGGCGCAACAGAGGAACTTGGCCGTGAGGGCAATGTTGGTGAAGCACTTGGCTTGCGAGCGGGCTTCTTTTCCATTGATTTCCTTGGCTTGACCGAGGCCTCAGTTGGCAGCAGTAGCAGCAGAATCTTCATTGAATTTCCTCACTGCTTCTCTGGCTTGTCTTGCCAATTTGGCTTGACGCCTGGCCCACTCTTCAGGAAAGTCCTCACCGCGTTTGACGCTAGTGGGATCAGCAACTTGGCCAGGTGCCAATGGAAGTCTTGGACATGGAGGGTTGAGAGCGATTTCTACATGTACTTTGGAGTGACGTATCTACTCCCTCCATTCGCATGCCCATCTCCGTTCAATCCTCTGAATGCGCACCTTGCGCTGATTTTTGTTTTCTTTGCCAAACTTGGCTTCATCAGGTGTGCAGTACTCATCATATATATCCTCAGGGATTTCAAACGGGAGTCATAACCTCAGGTTTCTTTCCTCCTTTCTGTGGCTTCTTTCCATCTGCCATATTCTTCAGCTGAGGAATTTGAACAATCGAATTCTCTGAATAAGTATGCAGTTTTTCTTCAAGGAACGCTGCAAATGAATTAAGTTGATGAGAACCTAGTGATTCAGAGCGGACATGAGTACCTGTGAACAGAGTATGGTTGCGAGGAATTTGGAGAGGGCATATGCGTTCTCAGAAGGTTTTTCAAAAAGAACAAGTTTGAGGAATTTGACCAGATGCGTCTTGAAGAATTTCACTAAGCATGCTTTGTCTTAGGTTCCAGAGTTGTATAGATCGGAGATCCACACAATTGAGGAATCTTGAAGAATATAAAGCTTAGAGAAATGAATCAAGAACAGAAGATATGTGAGGTGTTTTGTGTGTGAGGATTTGAGAAATAAAACACCTTTTGAAGATTTGTAGAAAAGTTTCGAATCAAAGAGGGCAGTAAAAGTAACTTTTAATTACCCTGAATGAAGAACACGACGAACAGAGAGGTGAAACAGTGAAGTTCGTCGATGTAGATCTTCCACGCCCTAACTCGGCGGAGGAAGACGTCTACGGCGACGGCGGAGGTGAAGATTTCCGCAGTCGGCGCGAGTACGACGGCGAAGAGGTCGAGGTAGTGAAGCTCTTCCTCACCGGCGAGGATGGAGTAGCGGCGACGCTAGGGTTTAAGAAGCTCGAGCGGGAGAGAGAGATCGAGCGGAGTAAAAGAAGTGAGGAAGGGGCAAGGGGTATTTATAGAGGCAGTGAAAAGCTATTCGCCCGAAGATTTGGGACGAACGTGCCCCTGACCTTTCTCCTTCTCACGACATGTGTCACCCACGTACTGTGTAGTGGAGATCATGTAAGATCGTTGGTGAATAGAATAATGCATCGTGGGATGCGGAACGGTTTGAGCGGCAAAACCGAAAATTTGGATAAGATTAGTTTTAACGTTCCGTTCGCAATTTCTTCAGCTGACAAGGACACAGTGAAGATTTTGAACGAGATTCAAATAGAACGCACATGAAGAATTTGTGAATAGATTGGATTGAGTATAGAATAGAGGGGAAGGGTCCGATCACATTTACTTAGCAGAAAACACCAACTTGAAGAAATAGCCATAAGTGAATGCTGTAGAGGACATAAACTCATATATGTATTTATAGACAATGAAGAAAAACAACGGAATAAGTGAAGATTTTGCAAAGTTGAAGAATTTGAACAACTGAGGAATTTCAAAACTGAGGAAAAACTCAAATGGAAGATTTTCAACTTTTGTGGTGGCGTGACCCACCGTATAAGAATGATGATTTCAGACACCGCGTACAATTGTCGTAGGGTTCTGAGAATCGAATTATTCATTAATTTCTTCACAGTTAGAGTGTTATTCTTCATTGATTGAAGAAAAATGTTTCTTCATGTGTTGCACATCTAAGTCATCAATTTTGCATAAGTGTTAGGATGAGTGCCTTTTAAAACTACATTCGAAGACTCTAAGATATTTAGCTGACACCGCAACTTGCTAAATCTCTTCTCATCCAAGGGCTTAGTGAAGATATCGGCTAGCTGTTCTTTAGTCTTCACATGCTCAATAGAAATGTCGCCCTTCAACACATGATCGCGAAGAAAATGATGACGAATCTGAATGTGCTTTGTCTTTGAGTGCTGAATTGGGTTGTGAGCAATCTTGATGGCACTCTCATTGTCACAGAGGAGAGGCACATTCTTCATGTTGACGCCATAGTCCTTGAGTGTTTGCTTCATCCACAGCAGTTGAGCACAGCAAGAACCAGCAGCAATGTACTCAGCTTCAGCAGTAGACAGTGATACGCAGTTCCGTTTCTTCGAGGACCAACAGAACAAGGATCGTCCGAGGAAATGACATGTACCAGATGTTGACTTGTGGTCCAGGCGATCACCAGCATAGTCAGAGTCAGAATATCCAATGAGATCAAAATCCAAGCCCTTGGGATACCATAATCCTAGTGTTGGTTTGTGAGCTAGATATCGAAGAATATGCTTCACAGCCTTATGGTCTGATTCCTTCGGTGCAGCTTGAAATCGGGCACACATGCAAACACTAAGCATTATATATGGCCTAGATGCACATAAGTACAATAAAGAACCAATCATGGAGCGGTATACCTTATGATCGAAGTCAATACCATTTTCATCAGTGCATAGATGACTATTTGTCGGCATAGGAATTTTTATGCCTTTGCAGTCTTGCATGCAAATTTCTTCAGGACATCCTTGAGGTATTTCCCCTGAGACATGAATATGCCATTGCGCTATTGACGAATTTGAAGACCTAAGAAGAATTTCAACTCTCCCATCATAGACATTTGATATTCTTCACTCATCATATAGGCAAATTCATCACTATAACGTTGGTCAGTACAGCCAAAGATGATATCATCAACATATATTTGGCACACAAACAGTTCACCATCATAAGATTTAGTAAAGAGAGTGGGATCGAGTGAACCGGGTGTGAAGCCTTTCTTCATGAAGAATTCCTTCAATGTATCATACCACGCCCGTGGGGCCTGCTTGAGGCCATAGAGGGCCTTGTTAAGTCTGAAGACTTTGTCAGGATGTTTTGGATCTTCAAAACCTGGGGGTTGAGCAACATATACTTCTTCCTCAAGCTTACCGTTGAGGAATGCACTTTTCACATCCATTTGATATAAGATGATATCATGATGGTTAGCATAAGCAAGTAATATGCGAATAGCCTCAAGTCTAGCAACAGGTGCAAAAGTTTCATCGAAATCAACTCCTTCAACCTGTGTGTAGCCTTGAGCTACTAGTCATGCCTTATTCCTCACCACAACACCATTTTCATCTTGCTTGTTGCGGTAGATCCACTTTGTGCCAATGATGTTATGCTTGCGAGGATCGGGACGATTGACCAGTTCCCAGACGTTGTTGAGCTTGAACTGACACTACTAGGGAAAAGCCTAGCAGCAGCACGGGCTTTGGGCCTTTTAGTAGCGCGGGGGCCGGCGCTACTAATAAGGCGCTACAGCTAACGCATAGCAGTAGCGCTGGTTCACCCGCGCTACTGCTACACAAGTGTTGCGGCAGCGCGCTTAAAGGAAGCTCGCTGCTGCTAATAGCTATAGCGCTCTTACCGTGTGCGCGCTACTGCTACAACCGCGCTGCTGCTAACTTTTCTCCACTCGCTACTGCTAATTTTAGTAGTTTTTTGTTTTTTTCGGCATATTTGTTTTGTATTTGAACAGGCTTTACAGAAGAATCTTTAGCACATACAAATGTCATCATGATACACATACAAATGCCTGCGAGACCACAAATGTAATCATAGCATATACATACAAATAGTCTCGTCATAATCATCATCCAACACTAAGTGGTATCTTGTCATCATCTTGAAAATAGCGATACATGCAAGTCTCGAATACTTGCAACTACAACGTCATCCATATAAAGAAAGGTATACGCGAGAAGAGCTATCACTATGAGTGAGAGCGGAACTATGTAGTACATGAGATGGCGGTTACGAGTCCTCTCTCGCGCTAGCGTGAACCTCAAGTAACTAGCTTCTCCTTCTTGTCTGCTTTTGAAGCCTTTATGGCTGGTGTCCAAGAACCCATTCACTTGCGCCGGACACTCATGCCACTTGTTGTACACCCCTGGAACCTTCCATTTGTACACGACATAGCAGTTCCATCTCGCCATCAAGAAACTAGGTACCTGTTAGAGATGCATGTTCATGAAGAGGATGTACAATCTTATATATGCAACAAAATATACTAGAGAACACAGAAAAAGAAAGGGTTACCAACTAGATGCAACATACAGTACGCAAATTAATTCACTAGAGGTACGCAGGTCATCGTACGCAAACTAACAAAGTAGCGTTACGCAAGTTCGGCAGGGATCATGGACATCACAAAGTTTCATCGCTACAAATAGTATACAAGTTCAACCGACACATATCATCATCATCGACATCATAAATCACTAGAAGTTCCATCCTTCCATATCATCGAGGCTGGACCCTAGCTTCTTGAACGGCGTGAGGTCTAGACATTGCATGCCTATGCGAGTTCGGACGTCAGCTCGCGATATAGGGACGTGGCGGAACATCCCCTTCTCAACGACTTCTTTCATGATGATCGTCGCAATGTCGCATTGGATGCGAAAGAAGTCATCTCTAAGTTTATAATCCGCTTCTCCATGAGATTCTAGCCACTTGTGGATATGATCATCATTTCTGCTTCTCATGCGAAGCTTTTGGTGATCCGTGTTGAACTGAATCATGAGATGGAGGATGTAGAATCCATCCTTCTTGCTTGGTTTTGGGACATGGATGCAGGAGAAGTTAGTTTTATGCATGAAACCCATCTTCTTGTTCCTTTGTTTCCTGATTTGCATGTGGCCACCTCTAAAGCTGAAGCCTTGGAGAGCATCATCTAGAATATTCATTATGTGGGTGTAGTCTTTTTTCTCGTAGTCTCTGGAAGGTTGAAAATACACGGCGTGGGAGACTTGCGGATAAACAACGATAAGGACGGCGCGCCCGTTGCTGCGGGGAAAAGACACCTCAAATTATTCCCCATAGAGAGAGAAGGAATGATTGAAATGTATGGAAGGGTTGTTCGAAACAGACTTACTTTGGATGATAAGGCAGGAGGACAAATTCCTGGTCCTTATTCTGTACCATGAAGTTTTGGAGGTACTCCCTAGCAGTTTCACGCTCAAAGTCGCTGAGACTTAAGAAAGACTCGTGCATGTAGTACGGATCCGCCACACAGATTTGCGAGACTTCTTCACTCTTCATGACGGAGCTCATATGTAGCGCAAAAAGGCGGACGATTGTAAAATGGCGGACGATCCGCGAAAACAACAACCTCTCCCAATTGAGGTGTGGGAGGACATTCTGTACCGGGGACCCTCCAATGAATAGCCTCTTTACTGCTTAAAGCGCCAGTTTTGACTAAATTATTCAACTGAGTCTCGGTCACGCGAGAGGGAACCCAGTTGCACTCGTACACTTGTTTGGCCATGGTGCAATCTACAAAGCAGTAATTCCGGTTCAAGAACATGTGGAACAAATATACACAGGTGCATAAATTGTTAACCCGGAGGCCGATATTTCTAAACCGGAGTTTTCTGAAGCGGCAGTACCTGGCTAAGGAATCCCGGCGGTTCACCAAGGGGACTAATGGTATATACCGGTTTGGTAATTCTTTTTTACAAAGTTAAACCGCCTGGTCTAAACATTGAAATAGTTGAGATTGCGGATGAGTAAGTATGCACAAACAGATTTCACAAGATTCTATTATAACATTGGATCTGGAGTGTGTCCGTAAAAGGGATAAATATTCAAGACTTAGAAGGAGCAGTGTGGAATCAATGAAGCAAAGCTACGGATCAGATCTATGGTCCAAACATATCAAAGTGAAGGCGGATACTAAAGACTACCGCTATACAAGAGCAAAGGTTCACAGATTCATCTAAAAGATCTATCATATGAACACGAAACAGGCGATGAACACTAGAAGAACATGAAACCCTAGAGCAGATCTGTGTTGAGAAGAACAGAAGACTTACTGGAGATGAGGAAGACGCGGAAGGTCGCTACGGTGCTCTGGTGCGCTCAGGTTGATGCAGCGGCCAAGGTTGATGCAGAGGTCGATGGCGGAGCTCCGAAGCTGGACGGCTCGAGGAAGACGAAGCAGAAGGGCACGAAGGGGTGAGAAAGGAAATGACCCTTCGGTCCTATTTATAAAGAAAGGGACATGTGTCAGGCGCGAGAATCAAGGGGCCACGAGTTTGGAAATGGAGCTGTCGCCTCGATTGTCGCAGATCTATTAAACAAAAAAGATATCATGGATAGTATCTTTATGATAGATGATGTCACTCTACTTTACAACGACCAGAGAAGGTGACATCACGGCGGTTCAATGAACTACAAGAAGATGTTAAAGATGAAGATTTTTTGCTAAGGATTGACATGAACCAGTTCAAATCAATCTGGGGCCTAATGTTGGGGATATCACTACTGGGCATAAACCGGCCTATCTGGGCCGGGTTAACTTCATCAGTAGTTAAACTATGTTAAAGCCCAAGAAGGCAGATGAGGGCTTAAGGCCCATAGTCGGTTCAATGCTTGTATCCGTAAACCGGCGTTGGTATGTAACTTGTGGTGTAAGTTAGGAATAAGTAGAAACCAAACCGAACACATCTATGAGCCGGTGTTGGGACTCTGTAAACCGACGGGCGTCACCCATGTATATAAGGGGATGACCCGGCGGCGGTTCAAGGACAGCAGACGACAACTCGAGACTTAGGAGAAGCTTATTTGCTCCCTAGTCATCGAAACCCCATCAATTCCATCACAACTAGACGTAGGCTTTTACCTTCATCGAAGGGGCCGAACTAGTATAAACTCTCTTGCGTCCCTGTGTCCGCTTTAACCCCTTCAAGCTAACCCGTCGCGATGGCTCCACAACTAAGTCCTTTCATGAGGACATCTTCCATGACAAAACCACGACACTTCAGGACTGTGAATCCTCCAACCGGTTAGGCGTCGCGTTCTGGGCATCCAAGAGTCATTGTGGATTGCCGGTGAACAAAGTGTGTGAAGGTTCAGAAGTCTACCTTGAAGACTTACCAGAGTGATTGGGCGAGGACTAAGTGATTCTTAGCTCAAGGGGAATAAGGTGAAGACGCGGTCTTCTGAGTTGAATCTCAGCCTCCCTAACCAAACGTACAATTGTCATAGCAATTGGAACTGGTCCAACAAATCCCTGTCCTCACCAAGCAACTGGTTATATCTTATCCCTCTCTTTACTTACAGTTTTCTTTGTGAAGTCATTGCCTCTTGCCTTACCTGATTGACTTCACTATGTGATGACTATTGTTGGTTGGCTTCGTACTATCTTCCATCCTGATCTATACTACCTAGCTGCTTATAGTCTTCGTACTTTCACTCCATTACTTACTTGACTATGGCCTGTCTAGTCTAGTCTACCTTCCGCTGCATGTCAATAGGTTCATTTCTATCGTTTGTCTTCAAAGCCCCCGTGTTTTGAAGACTCTGATAAAAATTGCCTATTCACCCCCCCTCTAGTCGATAACTAGCACTTTCACCTCGCACTGTCCTGCTGCCTCTAGAAGATTTGCTCGATCCGGAGGGCTGAAAGAAGAAAGATCGAATCGTTAATACACACACACACAAATCAATTAAAACATGTGATGATCACCAGATGCCTGCTTATAGTCTTCGTACTTTCACTCCATTACTTACTTGACTATGGCCTGTCTAGTGTAGTCTACCTTCCGCTGCATGTCAATAGGTTCATTTCTATCGTTTGTCTTCAAAGCCCCCTTGTTTTGAAGACTCTGATAAATATTGCCTATTCACCCCCCCTCTAGTCGATAACTAGCACTTTCACCTCGCACTGTCCTGCTGCCTGTAGAAGATTTGCTCGATCCGGAGGGCTGAAAGAAGAAAGATCGAATCGTTAATACACACACACACACACACAAATCAATTAAAACACGTGATGATCACCAGATGCCTGCTTATATAAATATACCTCGCCGATCTTTGTGATCAGCATTTTCTTCATCATCATAATCATAGTTCTGGACTTCATCTATTCGTTCGTCTTCATCGAATATCATATCATGCTCCCCGGTAAGGTTCAGATATTGAGAGCCATCATCTTATTCAAACTCATCATCTGGGCGAGGGGATGAGCGTATGATGTTGAGCAGGGCCTCCTCACCTTCTCTGCCAGTATTGTCCATAGCTTTTATTTAACTAATCCAGAAGAAATATAAAATAATTTAGTATTGAAATTACAATGCATGCATGCAATCAATAAGGAAAAACTAAATCATAGTACATAAGATGAATCATTGAATATAATCTCGAATACATCGTCTCGAATAGTATCGAATAATATATATAATCTCGAATACATCGTCTCGGATATTATCGCATACATCACTAGCTAGCTAATATAGATTCAATACTATCGAATAATCTAGTTCACTCGCGGTTCCTGAGGCGCGGGCGGTGGACACCCAAAGAGAAGGAACCATCACAGGATCATAGCTCGGGTGAGATCGCCGAAGAACCTGCCAGGTATTGGAGAACCTGACGTGCATAGTAGCCATGTAGCGGCGGACGTGCTCATCCTCCTCCCTGACACGGCGACGTGCCACCTCCGGCGGGGCCGATGATACGTCCATTTTGCATCATGCTTTTATATCGATATTTATTGCATTATGGGCTGTTATTACACACTATGTCACAATACTTATGCCTATTCTCTCTTATTTTACAAGGTTTACACGAAGAGGGAGAATACCGGCGGCTATAATTTTGGGCTGGAAAAGGAGCAAATATTAGAGACCTATTCTGCACAACTCCAAAAGTACTGAAACTTCACGGAGGCACGTTTTGGAATATATATAAAATACTGGCGAAAGAATCAACCAGAGGGGGTCCACAACCTGGCCATGAGGGTGGGGGGCCCGCCCCCCTGTGTCGTGGGCCACCTGGCAGGCCTCCGATGCCCATCTTTGGCTATATGGCGTCTTTCACCCCGGAAAAAGAATCATAAGGAAGCTTTCGGGATGAAGCGCCGCCGTCTCGAGCCGGAACCTGGGTAGAACCAATCTAGGGCTCCTGCGGAGCTGTTCTACCAGGGAAACATCCCCCCGGGAGGGGGAAATCATCACCATGGTCATCACCATCGATCCTCTCATCGGGAGGGGGTCAATCTCCATCAACATCTTCACCAGAACCATATCATCTCAAACCCTAGTTCATCTCTTGTATCCGATATTTGTCTCAAAACCTCATATTGGTACCTGTAGGTTGCTAGTAGTGTTGATTACTCCCTGTAGTTGATGCTAGTTGGTTTATTCGGTGGAATATCATATGTTCAGATCCTTTATGCATATTAATACCCCTCTGATTATGAACATGAATATGATTTGTGAGTAGTTACATTTGTTCCCGAGGACATGGGAGAAGTCTTGCTATAAGTAGTCATGTGAATTTAGTATTCGTTCGATATTTTGATGAGATGTATGTTGTCTTTCCTCTAGTGGTGTTATGCGAACGTCGACTACATGACACTTCACCATTATTTGGGCCTAGGGGAAGGCATTGGGAAGTAATAAGTAGATGATGGGTTGCTAGAGTGACAGAAGCTTAAACCTTAGTTTATGCGTTGCTTCGTAAGGGACTGATTTGGATCCACATGTTTCGTGCCATGGTAAGGATTACCTTAATACTTCTTTTGTAGTTGCGGATTCTTGCAATAGGAGTTAATCATAAGTGGGATGCTTGTCCAAGGAAGGACAGCACCCAAGCACCGGTCCACCCACATATCAAATTATCAAAGTAACGAACGCGAATCATATGAGCGTGATGAAAACTAGCTTGACGATAATTCCCATGTGTCCTCGGGAGCGTTTTCCTTTATATAAGAGTTTGTCTAGGCTTGTCCTTTGCTACAAAAAGGATTGGGACACTTTGCTGCATCTTAGTTACTTTATTTACTTGTTACCCGTTATGAATTACCTTATCACAAAACCATCTGTTATTGATAATTTTAGTGCTTGCACAGAATACCTTACTGAAAACCGCTTGTCATTTCCTTCTACTCCTAGTTGGGTTCGACACTCTTACTTATCAAAAGGACTACGATAGATCCCCTATACTTGTGGGTCATCAGCCGGCTCCATCCGCACTGAAAGTGGCCCACACGAACGCAACCAAATGAGCTCTGGGTCGACCACGGGATCCGGGTTCCTCACCAAGCGGCGTGCCCCCTGAAGGTAGCAGCTCCCGGTGCCAGCCAGGAGGAGCCCAGTCCCAGACATGGCTCCTCTAAAGCAAGACGTCGTCGCGAATGGGTCGTCGGAGAGGATGCGGACCGGGCATCGTTGAAATCGAGAACAAATACTATATGCAAATTAATATATATGACCAATTAATATATATGATCAAATATAATGTCGCATATGTCAAAATTCAAACTTTGACATATGATATCTAGGTAGCTATAATTCATCTAACATTAATATATCTAACTAATTCATCTAACATTTTACAAAAGTATAAAAAACTTATTCATCTAACATTAATATATCTAATTCAACTATAACCAAAAGTATAAAAAACTAATTAATCTAACATTTCTATCTACCTAATTCATCTAACATTTGACATTAATCTAACATTTCTATCTAGATAATTCATCTAATTCACCCAACATTTGACATTAATCTAACATTTCTATCTAATTCATCTAACATATGACATTAATATATCTAATTCGATCATCTAGTTAACAATTTGACATTAATCTAATTCATCTAGCTAGCTAGAATTTTGACATTAACATTTTGACATTAATCTAGAAAACAGAAAACAGAAAATAAGTAAAAAAATGTGTGTGTGTGCGCTCGTGCGTGTACGTGTCTATGTGTGTGTGTGTGTACGGGCGGGGGCTCTATCGGGGCGTGGACATAGCGCGCGCAGGGGGCTCACAGCGCGGGGCGACCGGGGTGGCGACGGGGGGCGGAGATCGACGGGCGCGGCGAGGAGGCAGCGGCGTATGGGGCGGCGGCGAGATGAGGCGATGGCGGTGATGGGGACTTGAAGTATTTGAAATTTGAATAGTTTAAATTTGAATTATTTGAAATTTGTGTGGATCACTAGTTTTTGAATAACTTTACTTTAAAAATAGATTTTTCAGTGATTCTTTTTTCTTATGTTTAATATTAGTGTGTTTTATCATTGTATTAATTTGGTAATACTTAGTTATTAAAAAATGAAATGCCTTTGTAACAGATGAGTTTTCGTCCGAAACTTTGATACTTCGAAAGAGATTGTCCATTTTGTACACGAAGTGTATCAAGTTTTTGTCGTAACCCTCTCAACTTTTTTGCACATGCTATGTGGGTGAAATGATGTTACCATGCCAACTTTCAACCTTTTCAGAGTTCATTTGTAGTGCTTTTAAATTTCAGGGTCATTTAGCTCAAAAAAAATCAGTAAATGCATGAAAAATAGCAAATGATGTCACAAAGGGTTGAAAGTTGATGACGTGGCTTTGATTGGTGCATACTGAACGCACAAAAAGTCTGGACTTGAGAAAAGTTAAAAAAATGAAATACCTTTGTAAAAGATGAGTTTTCGTCCGAAACTCTGATACTTCGAAAGAGATTGTCCATTCTGTACACGAAGTGCATCAAGTTTTTGCCGTAACCCTCTCAACTTTTTTGCACATGATATGTGGGTGAAATGATGATACCATGCCAACTTTCAACCTTTTCAGAGTTCATTTGTAGTGCTTTTCAATTTCAGGGTCATTTAGCTAAAAAAATGAAGTGCAAAATGAAGTCAGAAAGGTACACGTTTGTCCGAAGCACAAAAGTACATGTTTTAAATGCCAAAACACTTGAGCACCCTAACTATTACAAAGATTCCGTATGGTTCGTCCAAAGTGGGACTTTAATTTTCAGATATATATAAGTCCGGAAGGTCACTAGAGAAGAAAGTGATGGCAGTGAAGCCGATCACATCCCAGAGTGGGATCTTTGGTGTGAATCTTTTTCTTCGCGTGTGTCCCTTTGCACTGTAACCATGGACAATCTTGATCATTTATTTGGATGCTCGGGTCAATATTCACTGTGAAGGGAGCAATTTCATGAAACTTTTCATAATCTTCTTACATGTCTGTCTTGTCATCCACTCCCACAATGTTTCTTTTTCTTAAAAGAACTATGTGGTGCTTTGGCTCATCGTATGATGTATTCACTTCCTTATCTTTTTCTTTTTCTCAGCCTGGTAGACATGTCCTTCACATAGAAAACCTGCGCCACATCATTGGCTAGGATGAATGGTTCGTCTGCGTATGGAAGATTGTTGAGATCCACTGTTGTCATTCTGTACTACGGGTCTTCCATTACCCCTCCTCGTGTCAGATTGACCTATTTGCACCGAAACAAAGGGACCTTCAAACCACTTCCATAGTCAAGTTCCCATATCTCCTCTATGTAACCATAATATGTGTCCACTCCCCTCTTGGTTGCTGCATCAAAGCGGACACCACTGTTTTGGTTGGTGCTCTTCTTTTCTTGGGCGATCGTGTAAAATGTATTCCCATTTATCTTGTATCCTTTGAAAATCATTTTATCCGAAGATGGTAACTGGGACAGCAAGTACAGGTCATCTTCAACAGTGTCATCATGCATGGCACGTGTTTGCAACCAATCGGCAAAAGTCCCCGTTTGTTCATGTGCAATCCAGTCGTCAGACTGCTCCGGGTGTTTGGAGCGTAAAATATTCTTGTGTTCCTCCATATACGGAGCCACCAAAGAGTAATTTTTTGTAACTGTGTAGTGTGCTTGAGTGAGAGAATGCCCATCCGTACATATTATTTGTTTCGGTCCTAGCGTGTCATTTCCACCTAGTGTACCCTTATGCCGCGATTCAGGACCACCAATCGGCTTAAGGTCAGGAATAAAGTCAATAAAAAACTCAATGAACTCCTCATTTTCATGGCCCTTGGAGATGCTTCCCTCTGGCCTAGCACGGATATGAACATATTTCTTTAAGACTCCCATGAACATCTCAAAGGGGAACATATTGTGTAGAAATATAGGACCCATAACGTTAATCTCTTCGCATAGGTGAACTAGGACGTGCGTCATGATGTTGAAGAAGGATGGTGGGAACAATGCTACCTCTTGAGCACTGCGTTAGTTTTCCCTTGAAGAGGAAAGGGTGATGCACTAAAGTAGCTTAAGTATTTCCCTTAGTTTTTGAGAACCAAGGTATAAATCCAGTAGGAGACCACATGCAAGTCCCTTGTACCTACACAAACAAATAAGAACCTTGCAACCAACGCGATAAAGGGGTTATCAATCCCTTCACGGGCACTAGCAAAACTGAGATCTGATAGAGATGATAAGATAATATTTTTGGTATTTTTATGATAAAGACTGAAAGTAAAGATAGCAAAGTAAACGGTGATAGAAATAAAGGGAGATTAATATGATGGAAAATAGACCCGGGGGCCATAGGTTTCACTAGTGGCTTCTCTCAAGATAGCATAAGTATTACCGTGGGTGAACAAATTACTGTCGAGCAATTGATAGAATTGAGCATAGTTATCAGAATATCTAGGCATGATCATGTATATATGCATCACGTCCACGACAAGTAGACCGAAATGATTCTGCATCTACTACTATTACTCCACACATCAACCGCTATCCATCATGCGTCTAGAGTATTAAGTTCATAAGAACGGAGTAACGCATTAGGCAAGATGACATGATGTAGAGGGATAAACTCAAGCAATATGATATAAACCCCATCTTTTGATCCTCGATGACAACAATACAATACGTGTCGTTTCCCCTTCTATCACTGGGATCGAGCACCGCATGATTGAACCCAAAGCTCAACACTTCTCCCATTGCAAGAAAGGTCAATCTAGTACGCCAGACCAAACTGATAATTCGAAGAGACTTGCAAAGATAACAAATCATACATAAAATAATTCAGAGGAGATTCAAATATTATTCATAGATAACCTTGATCATAAACCCACAATTCATCAGATCACGACTAACACACCGCAAAAAGAGTTACATCGAATAGATCTCCAAGAGAATCGAGGAGAACTTTGTATTGAGATCCAAAGAGAGAGAAGAAGCCATCTAGCTAATAACTATGGACCCGAAGGTCTAAGGTAAACTACTCACACATCATCGAAGAGGCTATGGTGTTGATGTAGAAGCCCTCTCTGATCGATGCCCCCTCCGGTGGTGCGCTGGAAAAGGCCCCAAGATGGGATTTCACGGGTACAGAGAGTTGCGGCGGTGGAAATAGGGCTTCGTTGTGCTCCTCGATGTTTTTGGAGCATAAGAGTATATATAGGCGAAGGAAGTCAGTCAGGAGAGCCACGAGGGGCCCACAAGGGTGGGGGCGCGCCTAGGGGGACAGGCGCGCCTCCCTGCCTCGTGGCCTCCTTGGTTGTTTCTTGACGTCCACTCCAAGTCCTCTGGATCACGTTTGTTCCAAAAATCACGTTCCTGAAGGTTTCATTCCGTTTGGACTCCGTTTGATATTCCTTTTCTACAAAACACTGAAATAGGCAAAAAACAACAATTTGCACTGGGCCATGGGTTAGTAGGTTAGTCCCAAAAATAATATAAAAGTGCATAATAAAGCCCATTAAACATCCAAAACAAAATATATAATAGCATGGAACAATCAAAAATTATAGATACATTGGAGACGTAAGCATCCCCAAGCTTAATTCCTGCTCGTCCTCGAGTAGGTAAATGATAAAAACAAAGTTTTTGATGTGGAAAGCTTCCTAGCATATTCTTCAATGTAATTTTCTTTATTGTGGCATGAATGGTTAGATCCGAAAGATTCAAGATAAAATTTTAATATTGACATAAAAATAATAATACTTCAAGCATACTAACAAAGCAATCATGTCTTCTCAAAATAACATGGCCAAAGAAAGTTATCCCTACAAAATCATATAGTCTGGCTATGCTCTATCTTCACCACACAAAATATTTAAATCATGCACAACCCCGATGACAAGCCAAGCAATTGATTCATACTTTTTGTGTTCTCAAACTTTTTCAATCTTCACGCAATACATGAGCATGAGCCATGGACATAGTACTATAGGTGGAATAGAATGGTGGTTGTGGAGAAGACAAAAAGGAGAAGATAGTCTCACATCAACTAGGCGTATCAACGGGCTATGGAGATGCACATTAATAGATATCAATGTGAGTGAGTAGGGATTGCCATGCAACGGATGCACTAGAGCTATAAGTGTATGAAAGCTCAACAAAATAAACTAAGTGGGTGTGCATCCAACTTGCTTGCTCACGAAGACCTAGGGCAATTTTAGGAAGCCCATCATTGGAATATACAAGCCAAGTTCTATACTATAAAGTTCCCACTAGTATATGAAAGTGACAACATAGGAGACTCTCTATCATGAAGATCATGGTGCTACTTTGAAGCACAAGTGTGGAAAAAGGATAGTAACAAAGTCTCTTCTCTCTTTTTCTATCATCATTTATTAATTTGGGCCTTTTCTCTTTTTATGGCCTTTTTTTAGCCCGGAGTCTCATCCCGACTTGTGGGGGAATCATAGTCTCTGTCATCCTTTCCACACTTGGGACAATGCTCTAATAATGATGATCATCACATTTTTATTTACTTACAACTCAATACTTAGAACAAAATATGACTCTATGTGAATGCCTCCGGCGGTGTACCGGGATATGCAATGAATCAAGAGTGACATGTATGAAAATAATGAACGGTGGCTTTGCCACAAATACGATGTCAACTATATGATCATGCAAAGCAATATGACAATGATGGAGCGTGTCATAATAAACGGAACGGTGGTAAGTTGCATGGCAATATATCTCGGAATGGCTATGGAAATGCCATGATAGGTAGGTATGGTGGCTGTTTTGAGGAAGGTATATGGTGGGTGTATGATACCGGCGAAAAGTGCGCGGTATTAGAGAGGCTAGCAATAGTGGAAGGGTGAGAGTGCGTATAATCCATGGACTCAACATTAGTCATAAAGAACTCATATACTTATTGCAAAAATCTATTAGTTATCGAATCAAAGTACTATGCGCATGCTCTTAGGGGGATAGATTGGTAGGAAAACACCATCGCTCGTCCCCGACCGCCACTCATAAGGAAGACAATCAATAAATAAATCATGCTTCGACTTCATCACATAACGGTTCACCATACGTGCATGCTACAGGAATCACAAACTTTAACACATGTACTTCTCAAATTCATAACCACTCAACTAGCATGACTCTAATATCACCATCTTCATATCTCAAAACAATCATCAAGTATCAAACTTCTCATAGTATTCAATGCACTTTTTTATGATAGTTTTTATTATACCTATCTTGGATGTTCATCACTTCTAGGACAAAAATTTCAACCAAAGCAAATTACCATGCTGTTTTGTAGGACTCCCAAAATAAGATAAGTGAAGCATGAGAGATCAATAATTTCTATAAAATAAACCACCACCATTCTCTAAAAGATATAAGTGAAGCACTAGAGCAAAATTATCTAGGTCAAAAGATATAAGTGAAGCACATAAAGTATTCTAATAAATTCCGATTCATGTGTGTCTCTCTCAAAAGGTGTGTACAGAAAGGATAATTGTGGCAAACTAAAAGCAAAGACTCACATCAGAAAAGACTGAAAGTGCGTTATATTGACTAGAGGGGGGTGAATAGGCGATTTTTATGAAATTCTTCACTGAGGAATTTGCTAGTGAGGAAATTCCTTAGCGAAGAACTACTAGCAGCGGAATAAGTACTCAGAAGTAAACATAGCTGAATACATGCATGGTCATCATGATGAAATGAAGACAAACACAGAGTACAGAAAGCGTAAACACAGGATAGCACAAGATGAAGACAAACAGACTAAAAAAATTGAACTGAGGAAATTGAGAAAGTCTTCAGTCAAAGTCTTCAAACACAGATATGAACAAACACACAACACAGTAATGAGGAAATGAAAGTGTTGAGGAAATAGAACCAGTTGGTTTGGTGAAGACAATGATTTGGTAGACCAGTTCCAACTGCTGTCTCAGTTGTACATCTGGTTGGAGCGGCTGAGTATTTAAACTCGAGGACACACAGTCCCAGACACACAGTCCTCACCGTAGTCTCCTCGAGCTAAGGACACACAGTCCTCGCCCAATCACTCGTGGTAAGTCTTCAGGTGACTTCCGAACCTTCACAAACTCGGTCACTCGGCGATCCACAATTCCTCTTGGATGCTCTAGACCATGACGCCTAACCGTCTGGAAGAAGCACAATCTTCAAAGGTAACAAGCGTCGGATCAACGCAGGATCAACCTCTTCAGTGATGCTCAATCACTTTGGGTTTGTAGGTGTTTGGTTTTGTGTTTGGATGTTCCTCACTGGATGATTTTCGCTCAAAGTCCTCGGAGGATGGGATGCTTTCAAATGATAAGTGTCAGTTTCTAGCGGAGCAGCCAACCAGCTAGTGGTTGTAGGGGGCGGCTATTTATAGCCTAGGGAGCAGCCCGACATGATAAGACATAAATGCCCTTCAATGATATGACCGTTGGATGGATAAGATATTTTGGGATAGCTGGCGCGTAGCACAACAACGGTCGGAAATTTGAGGTACAAATTCCTCAGGGCTATCATGTTCCTCACTGTGTAGGCAATTCGCACAGGCGAATTCCTAACTCCTCAGTCAGAACAAAGTCCTCAGTGACTAGCAGAACTGCGTCTCTGTCACTGAAGAAATTGACTGAACTGTATGAGATTTCCAATGGCTTCACTCGAAGGGATTGGTAGGTGTAGGATTTGAGTTGAGGATCACATGGAAATTTTCTCCTTAGTATTTCCTCGACCCCGTTTAACAGTACGGTGTTTCCTATGACTCAATAAAGAGAAAATGAAACTACGAAAACAAAAGTCTTCACCCTTTGTCATCGAATGACCAAAAGGATCGAAACTAAGGACTAACGCCCCTGAAGATAATCAAGTTGATGAAGGAGCGCCAGCGTTGTCGGGGTCGGTTGTTGAAGTAGGGCCTGCCACTGTGTGATCCAAGTCTTCATTTTCATCAGTCTCACGCGATGAAGAATAGGAGCTGGCCACCAAAGAAGGAACCTTGACCTTCTTGTATTCCTTCGGAGGAGGTGCAGACCAGTCAAACTCTTCTTTGAGACCCATTTTCTTCAGATCTTCAGCGCTGTAAACTTGAGACAGAACAGCCCAGGTGCGGTTGAGGGTTTCATGGAGGTAGTAGTGGTTTTTCTTCACTGCATTGTGTCATGTTCTGAATAATTGAACCAAACTGACGCTTGACCCATTTGTGATTGCGATCAACCTTCTGATGAAGACCGAGGAGTAACTCACGATCAGTCATCACCCTAGGTGTTGTGGCTTGAGGATTTGGCTTGGCATTGTTGGTGGCAGAGTCATGTGTGACAGAGTCATCATTAGTGGAGCAAGATGCAGCCTTGCGAAATTGACCATCCAATGGACGAATGCCTTCATCGATCACAGCAGTTGCCTTGCCCTTTTCTTCAGCTGAGGAAAATGTCCCTTTGAGGACTTAAATAGGAGGCAAGTAGCTGCAGTGGTTCAGAGTGTCATCTTTGTAATTGAGTGAAGACCTTGTCCTGAAGAATCTCATAATCCATGGCGCATAGGGCTTCAGCTCAAATGGTGACATAGCAATATTGGCCAGAGTCCTCATGAAGAAATCATGGAAGTTGACGGGAACGCCATGAATGATGTTGAAAAGCATATTCTTCATGATGCCAATGACTTCTTCATCATTAGAGTCGTGGCCTTTGATACGACTCATTGTCTTCGACAGAATGCGATAGACGGTCCGAGGCACAGACAACAATTCCTTGACGAGGAACTTGGTTCGAGGGGCCTGCCCTGGCTTCATCAGCACTTGCATATAGTGATTTGAAAGCTCAGGTTCATTGTAGACACAACGTGCATCTTCAAGGGGAGGACTTAGAGGAAGGGCACGAAGCAATTCAGACGCTGGTGCCTTGTATTGAGTGTTCTCTGTCATCCAGTACAGAACCCATGAATTCACATCTTCAGAGTTGCCGGCGATGTGCAGCATTGCGTAGAACTGAAGAATGAGTTCTTCATTCCAATCACAGATGTCAGTGCAGAAATTGAGCAGCCCAGCGTCGTGAATAACACTGAGGACTGGCTCGAAGCACGGCAGAGACTCCATGTCTACATGAGGAATATGTGCATGGTCGAAGACTTTGTCTTTGTTGAACATTACTGAGGAATAGAAGTTGGCTTGACTAGCAGTCCAGAAACGCCTCTTTCTTATGCGAGCAGAATCATAGGGGTTGTAATCTGTGAAGAATACATGCTCGCCAAAGAAGTCTTCATCCTTGAACTTTTGCTTCCTTGAGAACGGATCCTTTGGCTTTGGCAGAGGAGTGTCAGTGAGTTGCATCACTACCTCAGGAATCGCGAGCTCAAGTTCTTCAGTCTGAGGAATTTCTAGTTCCTCCTCAGGTGCAGTCACATTTTCAGCAGCAGCAGTTTCTTCAGCACTAATGTCTAGAATGTCTTCACGGACAGATGAGGTGGGATGAGTTTCTTCAGAGCCCATTTGAACTGTTGGTGCACGGGATTGGGGGATTTGCTGCAGTGGGGTGAAGAGTGGAGAATTGGGATGCTGACTTTCCCAAAAGTCGTCATTCATCACTGGAGTTGTGCTTCCAATGTCCACATCTTCATCATCAATTTGTTCAACACCAGCCTCTTCAGCAGTAAACTGAGGCATTGGTGATCATACCACTGGGTTTGAAGGGATCGCATCCACTTCAATTTCCTCATCAATCTGCTCTGACGAAGCAGCATATTGAGTTTCTTCATCAGATCCACTTGGGATCACATATTCTTCATCAAAAGGAACAAGGTCCTTTGATGGCATGGTGGAAATCGGAACATCATCGATTGGATTTTCATATGAGCTGGTCATAGGCTTCATCTTCTTTGGGGCTGAAGATTCTGAAGCACTTGATGCTTTCCTTTTCTTCACTGCAGCTCGCTCTGCAGCCTTGGTCTTCTTCACATCTGATGCAGATGGAAGGATAGGAGTTGGTGTAGGCGCAGGTGGAGCTGAGGAATCTGGTTGAGTTTCCTCAGGCACAACTGATGCAGTTGCCCTGACTTCTTTAGTTCCTTCAGGCGCACCACTAATGGGTGCCCTCGCAACTTCTTCAGCGGCTGGAATGGAGTCATCAGCCCTGGAACTAGCATTTTCTTCAGCAGCCTGAAGGTCATCAGCGGTGCTGGCATGTTCTTCAGTGGGCTGAACAGAAGCTTCAGCTTGAGGAACATCTTGTTGCGATGGGGCTGCAACATTGGTGAACTTCTCCGTCAGTTTCACAAACCTGACTTTGGCTCCTTGCCAGTCAGCATAGTATGAGTTGAATTTGTCGCTGAGGGTTTTGATTTCAGACTGAAGCTTGATAAGTTCATCAGTCGACATTTTGACGACGTTGGTCTTCAGATACTTTTCCTTCTTTTATAGGGCCTTTTTGATCTGCCTGGCCTCGTCATATTTCCACTTCTCCTCTTGAATGAAGTGAGTCAACATGTGATTTTGACCAGGTGTCAATTTGAAGTCTGGCATAGGTGAATTTGGATCCTTATGCCAGAGATCAATATAATCAAGGAGTACCCTTGGATCGAAAAGCAGTGGCACATGGGTGCCTTTGGCTCTAGCGGCCCTTTCTTGTCGGTCTCTGATGATTTCTGCAAGTTCATCATCATCAGCCTCATCATCTTCAGGTGGCTCTTGGAAGGAGACATGTTTCTTCTTAGGACTTGGCCGAGGACCTCGTCCAGCTGTTGCCTTAGTCTTCAGCAGAGTTGGGCCAGATGAAGAATTTGGCGCAGCTGAGGAACTTGCTGAGACACCAGAGGCAATTGAGATGCCTGCAATCCTTTGGCACGAGGCCAGATGCACATGTGCTGAGGACTTTGTCGGAATTGCTGAGGACTTTGGAGAAGGTGCTGAGGATTTTGAAGGAGCGGGAGCAGCTTGAGGAATGGGTCGTTAAGATTTTGACGTTCCTGGCCATGAGGGCGCAGCAGAGGAACTTGGCTGTGAGGGCAATGTTGGTGAAGCACTTGACTTGCGAGCGGGCTTCTTTGACATTGATTTCCTCGGCTTGACCGAGGCCTCAGTTGGCAGCAGCAGCAGCAGAATCTTCATTGAATTTCCTCACTGCTTCTCTGGCTTGTCTTGCCAATTTGGCTTGACGCCTGGCCCATTCTTCAGGAAAGTCCTCACCGCGTTTGACGCTAGTGGGATCAGCAACTTGGCTAGGTGCCAATGGAAGTCTTGGACATGGAGGGTTGAGACCGATTTCTTCATGTACTTTGGAGTGACGTATCTGTACTCCCTCCATTCGCGTGCCCATCTCCGTTCAATCCTCTGAATGCGCACCTTGCGCTGATTTTTGTTTTCTTTGCCAAACTTGGCTTCATCAGGTGTGCAGTACTCATCATATATATCCTCAGGGATTTCAAATGGGAGTCATAACCTCAGGTTTCTTTCCTCCTTTCTGTGGCTTCTTTCCATCTGCCATATTCTTCAGCTGAGGAATTTGAACAATCGAATTCTCTGAATAAGTATGCAGTTTTTCTTCAAGGAACGCTGCAAATGAATTAAGTTGATGAGAACCTAGTCATTCAGAGCGGACATGAGTGCCTGTGAACAGAGTATGGTTGCGAGGAATTTGGAGAGGTCATATGCGTTCTCAGAAGGTTTTTCAAAAAGAACAAGTTTGAGGAATTTGACCAGATGCGTCTTGAAGAATTTCACTATGCATGCTTTGTCTTACGTTCTAGAGTTGTATAGATCGGAGATCCACACAATTGAGGAATCTTGAAGAATATAAAGCTTAGAGAAATGAATCAAGAACAGAAGATATGTGAGGTGTTTTGTGTGTGAGGATTTGAGAAATAAAACACCTTTTGAAGATTTTGTAGAAAAGTTTCGAATCAAAGAGGGCAGTAAAAGTAACTTTTAATTACCCTGAATGAAGAACACGACGAACAGAGAGGTGAAACAGTGAAGTTCGTCGATGTATATCTTCCACGCCCTAACTCGGCGGAGGAAGACGTCTACGGCGACGGCGGAGGTGAAGATTTCCGCAGTCGGCGCGAGTACGACGGCGAAGAGGTCGAGGTAGTGAAGCTCTTCCTCAGCGGCGACGATGGAGTAGCGGCGACGCTAGGGTTTAAGAAGCTCGAGCGGGAGAGAGAGATCGAGCGGAGTAAAAGAAGTGAGGAAGGGGCGAGGGGTATTTATAGAGGCAGTGAAAAACTGTTCGCCCGAAGATTTGGGACGAACGTGCCCCTGACCTTTCTCCTTCTCACGACATGTGTCACCCACGTACTATGTAGTGGAGATCGTGTAAGATCGTGGGTGAATAGAATAATGCATCATGGGATGCGGAACGGTTTGAGCGGCAAAACCAAAAATTTGGATAAGATTAGTTTTAACGTTCCGTTCGCAATTTCTTCAGCTGACAAGGACACAGTGAATATTTTGAACGAGATTCAAATAGAATGCACATGAAGAATTTGTGAATAGATTGGATTGAGTATAGAATAGAGGGGAAGGGTCCGATCACATTTACTTAGCAGAAAACACCAACTTGAAGAAATAGCCATAAGTGAATGCTGTAGAGGACATAAACTCATATATATATATTTATAGCCAATGAAGAAAAACAACGGAATAAGTGAAGATTTTGCAAAGTTGAAGAATTTGAACAACTGAGGAATTTCAAAACTGAGGAAAAACTCAAATTGAAGATTTTCAACTTTTGTGGTGGCGTGACCCACCGTATAAGAATGATGATTTCAGACACCGCGTACAATTTCTTCACAGTTAGAGTGTTATTCTTCATTGATTGAAGAAAAATGTTTCTTCATGTGTTGCACATCTAAGTCATCAATTTTGCATAAGTGTTAGGATGAGTGCCTTTTCAAAGTACATTCGAAGACTCTAAGATATTTAGCTGACACCGCAACTTGCTAAATCTCTTCTCATCCAAGGGCTTAGTGAAGATATCGGCTAGCTGTTCTTCAGTCTTCACATGCTCAATAGAAATGTCGCCCTTCAACACATGATCGCGAAGAAAATGATGACGAATCTGAATGTGCTTTGTCTTCGAGTGCTGAATTGGGTTGTGAGCAATCTTGATGGCACTCTCATTGTCACAGAGGAGAGGCACATTCTTCATGTTGACGCCATAGTCCTTGAGTGTTTGCTTCATCCACAACAGTTGAGCACAGCAAGAACCAGCAGCAATGTACTCAGCTTCAGCAGTAGACAGTGATACGCAGTTCTATTTCTTCGAGGACCAACAGACCAAGGATCGTCCGAGGAAATGACATGTACCAGATGTTGACTTGTGGTCCACCCGATCACCAGCATAGTCAGAGTCAGAATATCCAATGAGATCAAAATCCGAGCCCTTGGGATACCATAATCCTAGTGTTGGTGTGTGAGCTAGATATCGAAGAATATGCTTCACAGCCTTGTGGTCTGATTCCTTCGGTGCAGCTTGAAATCGGGCACACATGCAAACACTAAGCATTATATATGGCCTAGATGCACATAAGTACAATAAAGAACCAATCATGGAGCGGTATACCTTATGATCGAAGTCAATACCATTTTCATCAGTGCATAGATGACCATTTGTGGGCATAGGAATTTTGATGCCTTTGCAGTCTTGCATGCAAATTTCTTCAGGATATCCTTGAGGTATTTCCCCTGAGACATGAATATGCCATTGCGCTGTTGACGAATTTGAAGACCTAAGAAGAATTTCAACTCTCCCATCATAGACATTTGATATTCTTCACTCATCATATTGGCAAATTCATCACTATAACGTTGGTCAGTACAGCCAAAGATGATATCATCAACATATATTTGGCACACAAACAGTTCACCATCATAAGATTTAGTAAAGAGAGTGGGATCGAGTGAACCGGGTGTGAAGCCTTTCTTCATGAAGAATTCCTTCAATGTATCATACCACGCCCGTGGGGCCTGCTTGAGGCCATAGAGGGCCTTGTTAAGTCTGAAGACTTTGTCAGGATGTTTTGGATCTTCAAAACCTGGGGGTTGAGCAACATATACTTCTTCCTTAAGCTTACCATTGAGGAATGCACTTTTCACATCCATTTGATATAAGATGATATCATGATGGTTAGCATAAGCAAGTAATATGCGAATAGCCTCAAGTCTAGCAACAGGTGCAAAAGTTTCATCAAAATCAACTCCTTCAACCTGTGTGTAGCCTTGAGCTACTAGTCATGCCTTATTCCTCACCACAACACCATTTTCATCTTGCTTGTTGCGGTAGATCCACTTTGTGCCAATGATGTTATGCTTGTGAGGATCGGGACGATTGACCAGTTCCCAGATGTTGTTGAGCTTGAACTGACACTACTAGGGAAAAGCCTAGCAGCAGCACGGGCTTTGGGCCTTTTAGTAGCGCGGGGGCCGGCGCTACTAATAAGGCACTACAGCTAACGCATAGCAGTAGCGCTGGTTCACCCGCGCTACTGCTACACAAGTGTTGTGGCAGCGCGCTTAAAGGAAGCTCGCTGCTGCTAATAGCTATAGCGCTCTTACCCTGTGCGCGCTACTGCTACAACCGCGCTGCTACTAACTTTTCTCCACTCGCTACTGCTAATTTTAGTAGTTTTTTGTTTTTTTCGGCATATTTGTTTTGTATTTGAACAGGCTTTACAGAAGAATCTTTAGCACATACAAATGTCATCATGATACACATACAAATGCCTGCGAGACCACAAATGTAATCATAGCATATACATACAAATAGTCTCGTCATAATCATCATCCAACACAAAGTGGTATCTTGTCATCATCTTGAAAATAGCGATACATGCAAGTCTCGAATACTTGCAACTACAACGTCATCCATCTAAAGAAAGGTATACGCGAGAAGAGCTATCACTATGAGTGAGAGCGGAACTATGCAGTACATGAGATGGCGGTTACGAGTCCTCTCTCGCGCTAGCGTGAACCTCAAGTAACTAGCTTCTCCTTCTTGTCTGCTTTTGAAGCCTTTATGGCTGGCGTCCGAGAACCCATTCACTTGCGCCTGACACTCATGCCACTCGTTGTACACCCCTAGAACCTTCCCTTTGTACATGACATAGCAGTTCCATCTCGCCATCAAGAAACTAGGTACCTGTTAGAGATGCATGTTCATGAAGAGGATGTACAATCTTATATATGCAACAAAATATACTAGAGAACACAGAAAAAGAAAGGGTTAGCAACTAGATGCAACATACAGTATGCAAATTAATTCACTAGAGGTACGCAGGTCATCGTACCCAAACTAACAAAGTAGCGTTACGCAAGTTCGGCAGGGATCGTGGACATCACAAAGTTTCATCGCTACAAATAGTATACAAGTTCAACCGACACATATCATCATCATCAGCATCATAAATCACTAGAAGTTCCATCCTTCCATATCATCGAGGCTGGACCCTAGCTTCTTGAACGGCATGAGGTCTAGACGTTGCATGCCTATGCGAGTTCGGACATCAGCTCGCGATATAGGGACGTGGTGGAACATCCCCTTCTCATCGACGACTTCTTTCATGATGATCGTCGCAATGTCGCTTTGGATGCGAAAGAAGTCATCTCTAAGTTTATAATCCGCTTCTCCATGAGATTCTAGCCACTTGTGGATATGATCATCATTTCTGCTTCTCATGCGAAGCTTTTGGTGATCCGTGTTGAACTGAATCATGAGATGGAGGATGTAGAATCCATCCTTCTTGCTTGGTTTTGGGACATGGATGCAGGAGAAGTTAGTTTTATGCGTGAAACCCATCTTCTTGTTCCTTTGTTTCCTGATTTGCATGTGGCCACCTCTAAAGCTGAAGCCTTGGAGAGCATCATCTAGAATATTCATTATGTGGGTGTAGTCTTTTTTCTCGTAGTCTCTAGAAGGGTCAAAATACACGGCGTGGGAGACTTGCGGATAAAGAACGATAAGGACGGCGTGCCCGTTGCCGCGGGGAAAAGACACCTCAAATTATTCCCCATAGAGAGAGAAGGAATGATTGAAATGTATGAAAGGGTTGTTCGAAACAGACTTACTTTGGATGATAAGGCAGGAGGACAAATTCCTGGTCCTTATTCTGTACCATGAAGTTTTGGAGGTACTCGCTAGCAGTTTCACGCTCAAAGTCGCCGAGACTTAAGAAAGACTCGTGCATGTAGTACGGATCCGCCACACAGATTTGCGAGACTTCTTCACTCTTCATGATGGAGCTCATATGTAGCGCAAAAAGGCGGACGATTGTAAAATCGAGCTGCCTTGTTAGAAACATCTCAAAGATATGGTCAAACCGGAGGAAGAACACCTCCGCGGGCCGTGTCTCGACGTAGCACTTCCCCTCAGGCACACGAGCTGTGCATCGGCTCACCTGTGAGATGGAACATGGCTGCACCTTTCACGGGTACACGCTCTTCAGAATGCATCGTCTGGCTACTATGTGCTCTGGCTTGTTTGGAGGCAGCTATCTTCCCCGATCTCTTTCTCTCTTTTTTCTTGGGCACACCTTCTAGACCCTTCCTTAACCCCCGCCCTAGTGTTCCCGGGCTAAGTATTGTACGACCCTCGCTCTGGGATAGTTGAGCCTGTGTTGAGGCGGCATCTTCAGGCGTGTCCTGTGAGGATTTCATGAAGAGAGACTTTTTTGCAATCCCTGCTACGACCTTCCTGCCCGGGCATATCATCCATATCCTCATTAGCAAGCTGATAGCCCGATTCGTCATATGGTTGACTCATCAATCCTATGTCACAGTCATACGCGTTTGTATTGAGGAAATCCATAGGGTCGACCTCCGTCTCATCATTCATTCTCTGTTCTATAGGACAAATTACATCAGCCAGCACTATTGCACCCCCTTCATCATGTCGTCCGCCGCTCTCACCCGGCACTACAGGAGCTGGTAATTGCGTAGGCGGGGTGGTGGTCTCCGCACATGCTTGTTGATGTGTGGTTATTGGTGTCCTCTCGGCCGGCTCCAGACGAATAAGATTCTTCGGCCATAGCAGCACCCAACCCTTGCAGCTTCCAATCCGCTGCGGGGTCTCGTTGTCCGCTCCCACATGTTGTATTGGAGGAGGCAAATCCTTGTGCCCCGATTTCACACTGGAGAAGCTAACCCTGAAGTGCCCAGCAGGGATCGGCTGGTTGTGGAACGTGGGTTGCAAGGGGTCCATTATCATCCCCTTTCCCACGTCCACCATCTGGCCTTTGATCAAGTCGAGTATGGTGCACGGGGTTTCTTTCGCCTGCAAACACATATGTCTGTGGCGTAAAACATCCGAAAGGCAACAAAAATGGAATATTATATATGGTGGTGCGACATGTAATTACCGTGATGGCGTCGAGCTCAGCCAAATACGAAGGCCCACCGAGCGTGCTAGAGACTGAGGACGGGCTGCTATGAGCGGGAGCGGCTGCGAGAGGAGGCCCGGTTGCGTGGGCAAGTGATGGTGCGATGATGTTGTTGTTAATGGAGTTGCTCCCGTTGAAACTGGGCAACGGGAAATCATGTATCGTCTACTCTGGATTTTCCTTCGTCCAGTTGATGATAACTGGAACCAAGTTAGTAGCGAAATCATTTCTGCAGGCAGTTACAGCTGCATTGACTGCCTGCTGTAACAACTCATATTTGTCCTTGGCTGCTTTTTTTGCGTCCGCAGCTGCTTTTTTCTCGACCACAAGCTTCACCTTCGCGTTGATGTCCGCCTGACTAAACTTCTTTTTCTGCTTCTTGGCCTCCGGGCCCTCGTTGTAAAACACCTTCCATGCATGTGGCGCCGTCTCCAGCGCCGTGCACACGACCATATTGCGGCCGCTGGCCCAAAGGGAGTCCCTTAAGTTCGTTCAAGGCCCGGTTGAGAGGGGTGTCCCACTTGGGCCTCATCGGAGAAGTAGGGCTTTCGGCTGCAAGCTGGTGTTGCTTCTCCAGTAGTCTAATCAATTTCCTCGTGATCTTGTCCGTGTAAAAAACCTTTTTCTCCTTGTCCCACTTGTAGCGGGCCCTGATGAAGTCATGCTCCAAGGGGTTGGTGAACTTCGCGAAGGGGTCTGGGAGACCCGCGGCTTCACGTTCCGCGTCCTCCTTATCCCATATGGGCCTTTTACCGAGGTAGCCACGGCTTTCGAGGCGATGCTTCCCCGTGTTCCTTTGCTGAAGGCTCTTGAATTTCGCAGCCTTAGCCTTGGCGTCCTCGGTAGCGCAAGTGTCCTTGAACTTTTCGAACTCCTCTTCCGTAAGTGTCGGATTTTCCTCTAGAATATTGGACAGGGGTTCCTCAGCCTCAATAGCTCGTTTCACCCTCGATTTCCAGGAGGCCAAATCATTGCTGAACATGCCCATGGCGTGATTGTTAATCTTTTTCATCTTCGGATCATCCCACGGTTGTTCTATGTTATCATCCCGGTCGGGGAACTTGAATCTCTTGTGCAACTTCGTTAGGAGCAACTACGTCAAATGTTCTTTACTCCTTATGTCATCGTCGTTGATGCTCGCGCATTCCCGTAGGATGCATCCTACTTGGTTCCCATAGCACTTGCGAGGTTCTTCCGGCTCTAACGGCTCAAACTTGCCAGGTGCCATCTTTGTGATCACAAGTCGTCCAATCCCTAGTTTGTTAGGTTTTTGTATCCTCTGCTTCTTATGCTTCCTCTTTTCGGTACCAGCATCGGCGCCGGTATCTTCCCCGCCGGTACCTTCCCCACCTGTCTCGGCGCCGCCATCGGTGCCGGCGCCGTCGGTGTCGGTGTCGGCGTCAGTACCATCATCAAGGCGGACCTGCAAACCTTGCTTAGCAGTCAAAAAGTCGAGGTAGTCTTGTTCACCCTCATAATCCATCTCGTCTACATCTTGGTCAGAAGGCCCAGTTTCTTCGTTGTTCAACATGTTTCCTATGATTAAGTGTCCTCATTTATTTCTAAAAGTATGAATAAATGGGAAATGAGATAAAAAAGAAATCTATGTGCTAGCACTCGATATGCCAACTATGTAGCACAAATCATGGCTTTATTCACGGGAAATTTTGGCATGACCTTTGCTAAAAAATGGACATATCGAGCGCCTGAAATTCACCGAAACGGAAATGAATCAACATTCCGGCGTAACATAGGACACTCGGATCATTTACCCAAACATGACATGTCCAAAACATGACATATCCACATATCACATGCCCAGTTCATATTTGCATATAAATTCAACAAAATTTGAGACCTACCTAAATTCATAACTAAATAGATAACCTAATTAACATAATTAAAACCTAAGTAAATTAACCCTAGCTAGCAGAGAGAGAGGGGGGTGGTTTACAGAGGGTGCAGGGCGAGGAGGCAGGCCCGATGACGGCCGAGGTTGGGAAGGGAGGAAGCAGAGGAGGGAGGCGAGGGCCGACGGGTCGGGGATGAGCGCCG
>NC_057812.1:721941777-721970548 GCF_018294505.1 Triticum aestivum | reverse complement strand
CGATCGGGGGCGGTGGGGTCGGGGGCGAGCGCGGCGGGGTCGGGGCGGGCACGGCGGTGCGACGGGGCCGGGGAAGAGAGTGGGGATTTGGGGGAAAAGAGGCGGGATGAAGCAGGGAGAGGGAGAATTTTGGGTTAAGTGGACGTAGCAGTAGCGCGTTTACACCAAACGCGCTGCTACTATTACGAGCAGCTATAGCGATTTTCTGCAAAAACCGCTACTGCTACCTTGACTAGATGTAGCTCTTTTTCACTAAAGCGGTACTGCTATAACCAGTTTCTCTTTTTTCTTTTCCTCAGCATAATAGGAACATATATATTACATCATTGGACCATTGCATAATAATGGCTAATTAAGTGTGTATACAAAATAGGAACATATATATATTACATCATTGGACCCATGCATAATAATGGCTAATTAAGTGTGTATACAAAATAGGAATGTATATATATTACACCATTGGACCCATGCATAATAATGGCTAATTAAGTGTGTATACAAAATAGGAACATATATATACTACATCATTGGACCCATGCATAATAATGGCTAATTAAGTGTGTATACAAAATAGTAACATATATATATATATTATATGATTTGACCGATTCCTCAGCGCTGACGTTTTCATTTTTGAGTTAGCTTCTTTCCCTTCTTGTTCGTCGAAGAATAATTGAGCCCCTCATTGTGACTTTGCCTTTTCCATGGAGTACGATTTTTCTTTGGTAATGTAGTATTGATTCTTCTTTTGACGTATACTTCATCATCATCGTCATCTTCCCTCATTGGGTTGCCATACTGATCATAGCCTTCCCCGTTGGCGACTCCATCCATTCCAATGATGTTTCTTTTGCGTTTCCTCATGACAACACGACTGGGATTGCATGGGTCGGTTATGAAGAAGCATTGTGTCACGTGCTTAGCGTGTACCCATGGCTCGTTTTTTGCGATAGCATTCACTGTAGCGCTCTTGGCATCGGGTATAGTCATGGTAGTGAAAATCCAGCTTTCTCTTTCGACATTCTTAGCCCACCTGACACGGAACATCGTCGTGTTGTGCAGTCCAGAGTAGTCAAGCTCCCAGATCTCCTCGACCCTTCCATAAAATCGTTCAGTTGCGCCGTTGTCGCTGCCGGTCATGCATTCCATCGTCACCCCTGAGTTCTGATATTCATCACTGTCCATATCTTTGGCCTCCGTGTAGAACGTGTATCCGTTGATATCATCTGCCTGATAGGTTACGAGGTTGGGCGAGGGGCCATGTGCTAAGGCGTATATGAGCAATCCGTCCTAAGAGCCCTCCTCCGGGGGATTAGCAATAATATGCTCTTTGAACCAATGCAGGAAAGTGGAGTTGTGCTCTCTAGTAACTTCGGCTTCCGTCCTGCATACCCCCCGGTCACGATACTTCTTTGGGATAATTTCTTTGTGCAGTGCCACGAAAGGATCTACCTCGTCAAGGTGTTGTAGCACTACCAAGTTTGCTCTGTCAAAGTCGTTGCGTTGATCTGAGTATGCCATGTGCAGTTCCCTGCGACCGTTGCAGTGACCTTCTCCTTCGAGCCTCCCATCATGCTTGTTAATGGGCAAACCAACACTAACACTAGGCGGCTGGTCTGCGCCATATAGAAAATTCTCACAGAAAGAGATGCACTATTGTGTCAAATAGCCCTGGACGATGCTTCCATCCAGACAGGATATGTTACGAACAAATCCTTTGATGATCCCATTCATCCTCTCAAACGACATCATGTTGTGCAGGAATGACGGCCCCAGGTCTATTATATCATCCACAATATGGACACACAGATGCACCATCACGTCAAAGAACGCGGGCGGGAAGTACATCTCAAGCTCATTTAGTATCACAACGATCTCTTCCTGTAGCCTTCGGAGCTGCTTCACACTGATCGACTTCGAGAGATGACGTCGAAAAAGTTGCAGAGACCAATAAGCGTGTCACAGACGTGCTTGTCCATTATCCCTCTAAGGGCAACAGGTAATATCTGCGTCATCATCACATGACTGTCATGAGACTTCATCCCGCTGAACCTTTTCTTGTCTGTGTCTAGATATCTACTTATCTTGCCACAGTAACCGGAACTAACTTTGACTCCGGTAGGGCACTTAAAGAATTGATTGATCTCAGCCTGACTTAAGGTGAAGCAAGAAGGGGGGCAATAATCCTCATTCTTTATTTTCTTGCCCTTCTTCTCCCGTGCCTCTGTCTCCGTCTCTGTCTTGTCTGACATTTTACGGGGCGGCATCTGCAGATCTTCCCTGATTTTCAAATCTTGCATGTCTTTTCTTACCTTCGGCCCATCCTTGGTCTTATCCGGCATGTTCATCAGTGTTGCGAGCAAGCCCTCAAGGACATTCTTACAGATATGCATTTGATCAAGGCAATGAGGTGTATCGAGTTTGTGCCAGTACTCCAAGTCCCAGAACACAGACCTCGTCTTCCATACCTTCAGCAGCGGCTCTGGCGCCTTCCTCATCGTCTTTCCCGGCGCAGGGCACTCCTTTCAGTTTTTCAACAGCTCATCGATTTCGGCACCGCTCCGCTTACGTGGAGGTCCTCGATGCTCAGCGTCACCATTGAATAGATCTCCATGGTTTCTCCACGGGTCATCCTGTTCGAGCCATCTTCGATGCCCCATGTACGCGATTTTCCCAGACCCGCCATCTTTCCTTGACGTTAGCTGCTGAGACGTCGTATCATCCATGCACCGCGTGCATCCACAATATCCATGGCACACCTGGCTTGCCACATATCCGTAACCAAAATAGTCGTGCACTGTCGTGATCAGCACAGCTCTCATGTTGAAATACTCGCCTTTGCTCGCATCCCATGTCTTGGCCGGTGTTTTCCATAACGTGTCTAACTCCTCCTGAAGTAGCCCCAGATACAAATTAATATTATTTCCTGGTTGTTTCGGCCCTTGAATAAGCATGCTCATGTGAATGTACTTCAATTTCATGCACAACCAGGGGGGAGGTTGTACATCCATACAAACACGGGCCATGTGCTATGGTTGGTGCTCTGGTTGCCAAACGGATTCATGCCATCGGTACACGCGCCGAGCACGATGTTCCTTGCATCACATTCAAAATACCGATAGAAGCTGTTCAACGCTCTCCACTGGCTTCCATCCTTGACGTGTCTTAGCTTCGGATCATCTCCATCGTCGGGCTTCTTCATCTCCGTGTGCCAGCGCATTAGCTTTGCTTCCTTGGGATCTACAAAATACCTTTGGAGACGGGGAGTGATCGGTAAGTACCATACCACTTTCTGGGGACATTTCTTCCCGGCCTTCTTGTATCGAGAAGCATTGCACACCGGACAACTTGTTTTTTCCACGTGCTCCTTCCGATAAATTATGCAATCGTTGATGCATGCATGGTATCTAACGTGTGGCAGATCAAGAGGGCACACGATCTTCTTGGCCTCATCAATACTACTAGGACATAGATTACCCTCGGGAAGAACATCCTTTAGGTACTTGAGATTCTCATCGAGGCTAGTGTCGGTCCATTTGTTTTTAGCCTTCGTCTTCAGGAGTTGGAGCGTGAAACTCAAGCGGGTCACCTCAGGATTGCAACCATCATACAATGGAGTGTTCGAGTCTACTACCAGTTGCTCCAGCTTAGCCTCTTCTCTAGAAGCAGCTCTCTCAGTACTCGTCTCCTTGCGAAGCAATGCTAGAACATGAGGGTCCCGCACGATTGAACTTAGTGCCGACGAATTCTGCTGCGTGGAGTCCATGTCGTTCTCTCTGCCGCCATGTCCGACCCCTTCTCCGCCGCCATGTCCGGCCTCTTCCCCGCCGCCATTATCGATCATCTCTTCGTCTTGCCCCATGTCATCATTGCCTGTCCTGTCGGCATCCTCAACATCGTCATCCTCATCTTCAATTATCCACCGAGTATAGCCATCCATGAAACCAGTCATGAGCAGGTGTGCTTCGGCACGACCATCGACATGGGGGTCAAGCCAAACTATTCCTTTGCATTTTCGACACGGACATAAAACCTCTGTCAGGTTATTTTCCTTCATGTCCTGCACCGCCGACGGCAACCACCTGTCCACCATCGTTCCACTAACCATCGTCAACTCTACACGGTAATAATAAACAAATTGATTATAAAAATGCGTGCATTCATCAAAGTCATACAAAAATTCGGCATGACCTTCCTTAAAAATAGGACATATATAGATCAAGAGTTTTCCCGGAATTCGCCGAAACGGAAATAAATCGACATTTCGGCAAAACATAGGCAACTCAAATGCACGATTTGGCGTCAATTCATGCCACACACACAATTTCCATAAAAATATCACACACACATGCATAAACATATTTCCATTTTGCAAGCATGAAATATTAATCACACCTCTATCTCGAGATCGAGCACACAGTGGAGATGATGATGTAGGGAGGTCAAAAGTGCACAAAGCTCTTCTTGATAAAGAAAGATCTAGTTTGGGGGCAAATATGTCACTTAACTAAATGCTAGATCTACCTAGCTAGCTAATTTGGGAGGAGACAACTTCAACTAGTGGAGGGGGGAGGAAAAAGAGAAAGGAGATGAATTAATGGAGGTGGTGTAGTTATAGCTAGGAGTTATGAAAAGAGAGAAAGGTAGGTAGAAGAGGGAGAGTAATGGGGGAGAAGTATTGAGGAAGAAGAAGAGGGAGAGAGGGAGGATGTGGGAGGTAGGGGAAAGGGAGGAGAGGAGATGGGAGGGGGAGGTGAAAAAGGTGGTGGGTGTTGCGTCTTAGCAGTAGCGCGGGAGAGAAAGCGCGCTGCTGCTAAGAGCGTAGCAACAACGCACTTTCCTATCACGCGCTACTGCTAAACGGGCCAACCCTGTTCACAATTTCAATATTAGCAGCAGCGAGGTGGCAAAAAAGCGCGCTGCTACTATGGCATTAGCAGCAGCGCGCTTCCTGATGCCGCGCTACTGGTAAACTTATGTCATTGTGTACTGTCGGTGGATTTTTGTAGCAGCGTGGTTTAAGAGTCACGCGCTACTGCTAAGTTTGCACCAGTAGCAAGGTTTCCGAAGCCGCGCTGCTACTACTTAGCAGCAACGCCTCTTTTTATGCCGCGCTGCTGCTAAGATTCTGTGTATAAGGTTTTCCCTAGTAGTGTGATGTAATTCTTCTTGCATGGCCTGAATCCACTCAGGCTCCAGAAATGCTTCATCTACCTTAGTGGGCTTTGTGATAGAGACAAAAGCAAAGTGCCAACAGAAGTTAGATAGATGTGAAGCTTTTGAGCGTGTGAGAGGACCTGGTGCTCTAATGTCATCGATGATCTTCTCCACTTGCACTTCTTTTGCCATGCGAGGATGAGCTGGTTGTCGTTGAGGAATTTGATCAGCATTTTCTTCAGCATCAATTTCCTCAGCATTTTCTTCAGGTGCATCAGCTCGATGTTCTTCATGTTCTGGAATGAATTCTTCAGCAGATTCTTCAGTAGGAATGACATCTTCAGTAGCCTTGTGCTTGATAGAATCCTCAGGTGCTGGTTCATCTAACACAGAAGGTAGGTGCTCTCTTTGCGAGCCATTAGTTTCATCGAACCATGCATCTACAGTTTCAACAATCTTGTGAAGAACATTGTTGAAAACTCTGTAGGTGTGCGAGTCCTTTCCGTAACCAAGCATAAAACCTTCATGTGCTTTCGGTGAAAATTTTGAGTTGTGATGAGGATCTCTAATCCAGCATTTAGCACCGAAGACTTTGAAATAACTCACATTGGGTTTCTTGTCAGTGAGGAGTTCATAGGGAGTCTTCTTGAAGAATTTGTGAAGATATACTCTGTTGATGATGTGGCACGCAGTATCAATTGCATCAACCCAGAAACGACGAGGGGTTTTGTACTCATCGAGCATAGTGCGAGCCATCTCAGCAAGAGTCCTGTTCTTGCGCTCCACGATGCCATTCTGTTGAGGAGTATAAGGAGCAGATAACTCATGAGTAATACCAAGTTCATCAAGATATTGATCGAGACCCGAATTCTTGAACTCAGTGCCATTGTCACTTCTGATGTGCTTGATCTTCACACCAAAGTTGGTTGAAGCTCTCGAGGAAAATCGTTTGAAGACTTCCTGCACTTCATGTTTGTAAGAAACAAGGTGTACCCATGTGTAACGAGAGTAATCATCAACAATAACAAAGCCATATTGAGATGCTTCATTTGAAACAGAGGAATAGTGATTAGGACCAAAGAGATCCATGTGAAGTAATTCGAATGGACGAGTAGTGGTCATGATGGTCTTCGCTGGATGCTTGGCCTTGGTCATCTTTCCAGCTTCACAGGCACCGCATAAGTGATCCTTGAGGAATTTGACATTCTCAATGCCAATAACATGCTTCTTCTTTGCGAGCGTGTGCAAATTCCTCATGCCTACATGACCAAGTCGTCGATTCCATAGCCATCCTTCTGAAGCTTTTGCAAGTAGGCACACGGCTGGTTGGGAATCTGCAGAGAAATCAACAATATACAAGTCTCCTCTCCTAAAGCCTTCGAAGACTTTGGATTTGTCAGCTTCCATAATCACAACACAACGATACTTGCCAAAGACAACAACCATATCAAGATCACAAAGCATTGAGACAGACATAAGGTTGTATCCTAAGGACTCAACAAGCATGACTTTGTCCATGTGTCGATCCTTTGTGATAGCAACTTTACCTAGACCCAATACCTGACTTTTGCTTTTATCAGCGAAGATGATATGCTTCAGATGTGACGACGATGAAGGAGCATCCATCAATAGATTCCTGTCACCAGTCATGTGATTTGCACATCCACTATCAAGCCCCCCACTCAGTGGCTTTGGGTTGATCATCCTGCAGATGAATTAGTGCAACTTACGAACTTCATATACTTCAGCAGTGAAGAATATGATATCACAATTCATCAGTTCAATTTCATCAAGCAGTAAGACAGATAAAGCAGAGGGAAGACGTGTGAAATAAAAGTTCATTTCATCATAGTTAGCCTACGTCCTTTCAGGCAATATGTCAGGTCCCCAGCAAATTCTTCAGACGTTACTGTACATCTGGAGACCTGACCCTGCATAAGAGATTAGTTCTTTTTCTTCACCACCCACATCTGAAGGGGTGGCAAAGAGTTCATCACTCTCCGAGCTCCATACGATAATGGTGGCATAGAGGCCAAACCATTTCGTTTCACATCAGAGGGGTTAGGGTAAGCATATGAATAAGCAGAGAAATTCTTCGAGGACTTATGAACATAATGATTAGAAGAATAATGCTCATATTCATAGCCATTGGCTCTTCCCTGCGAAACAGAGTTGTTAGCACAATGATGTTCATATGAGGACTTTGATCCTTTTGAGGAATTTGATCCACGTGAGGAATTTGGTCCGTATGAGAACTTGGATCCATATGACGAATTTAGTGCATATGAAGAATTTGATCTGGGGTTCCTATTCTTCACAGGTGGTGTCATGAGGACATTCACTTGAAGACTTTCAAGGCACCTTTTGGGAACCCAGATTTTCTTCATAGGGGAACCGTTCCTGCAGTCAGTGCCAACATATCTAGCAAATACTTCACCATTCTGATTTTTGAACAGTTTATAGTTGGAGTCAAATGACTCGTCAGAAGAATGAGAAGATTCACATGTATAGCCAGATAAATTAGATGGATCAACTGGAGGTCCCTTTGCAGCAACCCATGAGGTTTTGGGGTACTGCTCAGGCTTCCAATATGTACCATCAGCATTGAGTTTCCTCTCAAAGGCGATACCCTCTTTCCTAGGGTTCCTGTTGAGGATCTGCTTTTTAAGCACATCACAAAGAGCCTGATGCCCTTTGAGGCTTTTGTACATGCCTGTCATGTACAATTCCTTCAGCCCTGCATCGTCAGTGATACTAGCAATGTCCTCAGATGAGGAATTAGTGATAGCAGAGGTAGGTGAAGAATTTGTAACATTAGAAGCATTTGAACATTCAGGTGAAGAGTTAGTAGATTCTCGTTCAATGCATTTTAAACATGGAGGAATAAATTCTTCCTGAGCAGCGTTGATTTGTTGAGCTAGTAATGAATTGCGCTCCTTCTGAAGATCTTCATAACTCACTCTTAGCTCCTCATGATCAGATAAGAGAGAGTTAAGCTGATCTTGAAGGGAGTCATACTTAGAATGAAGTCTCTGAAGACTTTCAGCCAAAGCTTTTGACTGATCCATTTCTTCACCCAACATATCGTCGCTCTTACTAAGCATTTGGTGAGCCTTTTCTAAAGCTCTTTGTTGTTTAGCAGCAAGGGAAGCAAGTTTGACATAACTGGGTCCAAATTCATCACCAGATTCATCATCACTAGATTCAGATAGATAGCATTCAGTTACCTTTTCACCATCTGCCATAAGACATGGTGAGGAAGATGATGATTCTGGTTCAAATGTCATTGACTTAGAGAGTCCTTGAAGTCCTGGAACCAAGGATCATGACGGGTTCGATGACCTTCATAGACATCAGAGATACGGTCCCAGATAAGCTTCACCTGATCGAGATGCATGACGTTCCTGAACTGATTTCGAGACAGACTGGAGCAGATGACGGCCTTCGCTGTGAGGTTGAGATGGGTGTACATGCGAATGTCATCAGCTTCCGCCATCTTGCACAGATCGGTCAGCCCAATCTCAGTGACGGTGCACAGCTCGCTGTTCATTGCCATGAGACGCTTCTTCATCATGGCCTTCCATTTGGGATACTCGTGACCGTCAAAGATGGGGCATGTCACTTTCTTCATATCTGCGGTTGACATAACTAAAACTCTAGGCGGTTAAACCAAAATCACACAGAACAAGGGAGTACCTCGCTCTGATACCAATTGAAAGTGCGTTATATCGACTAGAGGGGGGGTGAATAGGCGATTTTTATGAAATTCTTCACTGAGGAATTTGCTAGTGGGGAAATTCCTTAGCGAAGAACTACTAGCAGCGGAATAAGTACTCAGAAGTAAACATAGCTGAATACATGCATGGTCATCATGATGAAATGAAGACAAACACAGAGTACAGAAAGCGTAAACACAGGATAGCACAAGATGAAGACAAACAGACTGAAGAAATTGAACTAAGGAAATTGAGAAAGTCTTCAGTCAAAGTCTTCAAACACAGATATGAACAAACACACAACACAGTAATGAGGAAATGAAAGTGTTGAGGAAATAGAACCAGTTGGCTTGGTGAAGACAATGATTTGGTAGACCAGTTCCAACTGCTGTCTCAATTGTACATCTAGTTGGAGCGGCTGAGTATTTAAACTCGAGGACACACAGTCCTCACCGTATTCTCATTGAGATAAGGACACACAGTCCTCGCCCAATCACTCGTGGTAAGTCTTCAGGTGACTTCCGAACCTTCACAAACTCGGTCACTCGGCGATCCACAATTCCTCTTGGATGCTCTAGACCATGACGCCTAACCGTCTGGAAGAAGCACAATCTTCAAAGGTAACAAGCGTCGGATCCACGCATGATCAATCTCTTCAGTGATGCTCAATCACTTTGGGTTTGTAGGTGTTTGGGTTTGGGTTTGGATTTTCCTCACTTCATGATTTTCGCTCAAAGTCCTCGGAGTATGGGATGCTCTCAAATGACAAGTGTCAGTTTCTCGCGGAGCAGCCAACCAGCTAGTGGTTGTAGGGGGCGGCTATTTATAGCCTAGGGAGCAGCCCGACATGATAAGACATAAATGCCCTTCAATGATATGACCGTTGGATCGATAAGATATTTTGGGACAGCTGGCGCGTAGCACAGCAACGGTCGGAAATTTGAGGTACAAATTCCTCAGGGCTATCATGTTCCTCACTGTGTAGGCAATTCGCACTGGCGAATTCCCAACTCCTCAGTCAGAAAAAAGTCCTCAGTGACCAGAAGAACTGCATCTCTGTCACTGAAGAAATTGACTGAACTGCATGAGATTTCCAATGGCTTCACTCGAAGGGATTGGTAGGTGTAGGATTTGAGTTGAGCATCACATGGAAATTTTCTCCTTAGTATTTCCTCGACCCTCTTTAACAGTACGGTGTTTCCTATGACTCAAGAAAGAGAAAATGAAACTACGAAAACAAAAGTCTTCATGCTTCATGTTCCTCGAATGAATACCAAGTCTTCAGGGTTACACCAATTTCTTCACTTTCAAAGTCTTCAGAAAGTCTTCAGAATATCAAAGTCTTCAGTCGAAGAACTTCATTTTTAGGGGTCGACTTTCTCTGTAAATATCACACTCCTCATAGACTTATAGACCTGTGTACACTCATAAACACATTAGATCCTTAACCTATAAGTCTTCAATACACCAAAATCACTAAGGGGAACTAGATGCACTTACAAAGACGCTCCAAGCAAAACACATATCATGTGGTGAATAAAAATATAGCATCAAGTAAAGTTACCGATGGATGAAGACGAAAGAGGGGATGCCTTCCGAGGCATCCCCAAGCTTAGGATTTTGGCTGTCCTTGGATTTTACCTTGGGGTGCCTTGGGCATCCCCAAGCTTAGGCACTTGCCACTCATTGTTCCATAATCCATCAAATATTTACCCAAAACTTGAAAACTTCACAACACAAAACTCAACAGAAAATCTCATGAGCTCCGTTAGCGAAATAAAACAAACCACCACTTTAAGGTACTGTAATGAACTCATTCTTTATTTATATTGGTGTTAAACCCACTGTATTTCAACTTCTCTATGATTCATAGACTCCATTACTAGCCATAGATTCATCAAAATAAGCAAACAACACACGAAAAACAGAATCTGTCAAAAACAGAACAGTCTGTAGTAATCTGTATCTAACGCAAACTTCTGTAACTCAGACAATTATGATAAAATAGGAAATCCTAGATAATTTGATTATGGATCTACTGCAATTGTAATCATTATTTTATCACGTTGTTGTGATTTTAAACAATTGTTTTCGTGAACAGAAAGTTTCTGACTTTTTCAGCAAGATCAGATAATTACTATCCAAGAAGATCCTTGCTACCTCTTGAGCACTGCGTTGGTTTTCCCTTAAAGAGAAAGGGTGATGCAGTAAAGTAGCGTAAGTATTTCCCTTAGTTTTTGAGAACCGAGGTATCAATCCAGTAGGAGACCATGCTCAAGTCCCACGCACCTACACAAACAAATAAGAACCTTGCAACCAACGCGATAAAGGAGTTGTCAATCCCTTCACGGCCACTTGCAAAAGTGAGATCTGATAGAGATGATAAGATAATATTTTTGGTATTTTTTTGATAAATAGTGAAAGTAAAGAAAGCAAAATAAACGGTGATAGAAATACCTAGAGATTAATATGATGGAAAATAGACCCGGGGGCCATAGGTTTCACTAGTGGCTTCTCTCAAGAGCAAAAATATTACGGTGGGTAAACGAATTACTGTCGAGCAATTGATAGAATTGAGCATAGTTATGAGAATATCTAGGTATGATCATGTATATAGGCATCACGTCCATGACAAGTAGACCGACTCCTGCCTGCATCTACTACTATTACTCCACACATCGACCGCTATCCAGCATGCATCTAGAGTATTAAGTTCATAAGAACGGAGTAACGCTTTAAGCAAGATGACATGATGTAGAGGGATAAACTCATGGAATATGATATAAACCCCATAGTTTTATCCTCGATGGCAACAATACATTATGTGTCATTTCCCCTACTGTCACTGGGATCGAGCACCGCAAGATTGAACCCAAAGCTAAGCACTTCTCCCATTGCAAGAAAGATCAATCTAGTAGGCCAAACCAAAATGATATTCGAAGAGACTTGCAAAGATAACCAATCATACATAAAAGAACTCAGAGGAGATTCAAATATTGTTCATAGATAATCTTGACATAAACCCACAATTCATCGGATCACGACAAACACACCGCAAAAAGAAGAGTTACATCGAATAGATCTCCAAGAGAATCGAGGAGAAGTTTGTATTGAGATCCAAAGAGAGAGAAGAAGCCATCTAGCTAATAACTATGGACCCGAAGGTCTGAGGTAAACTACTCACACATCATCAGAGAGGCTATGGTGTTGATGTAGAAGCCCTCCATGATCAATGCCCCCTCCGGCAGAGCGCCGGAAAAGGGTATATGATGTTTTGGCTCCGTATATGATGTTTCCAGTGTATATGAGTATATATAGGCGAAAGAGGTCGGTCAGGAGAGCTACGAGGGGCCCACGAGAGTGGGGGGTGCACCTCCCTGCCTTGTGGCCTCATTGTTGATTGCTTGACGTCCACTCCAATTCCTCTGGATCACGATTTTTCCGAAAATCACGTTCCCGAAGGTTTCGTTCCCTTTGGACTCTGTTTGATATCCTTTTCCTTCGAAACACTGAAATAGGCAAAAAAACAACAATTTGGGCAGGGCCTCCGGTTAATAGTTTAGTCCCAAAAATAATATAAAAGTGTATAATAAAGCCCATTAAACATCCAAAATATAATATATAATAGCATCGAACAATAAAAAATTATAGATACGTTGGAGACGTATCAAGCACCCCCAAGCTTAATTCCTGCTTGTCCTTGAGTAGGTAAATGATAAAAACAGAATTTTTGATGTAGAATGCTACTTAGCATAATTTTCAATGTAATTCTCTTAATTGTGGCATGAATATTCAGATCCGAAAGATTCAAGATAAAAGTTTAATATTGACATAAAAGTAATAATACTTCAAGCATACTAACCAAGCAATTATGTCTTCTCAAAATAAGATGGCCAAAGAAAGTTCATCCCTACAAAATCATATAGTTTAGTCATTCTCCATTTTTGTCACACAAGAATCCTCTCATCATGCACAACCCCGATGACAAGCCAAGCAATTGTTTCATACTTTAGTAATCTCAAACTTTTTCAACTTTCACGCAATATATGAGCGTGAGCCATGGATATAGCACTATGGGTGGAATAGAATATGATGATGGGGGTTATGTGGAGAAGACAAAAAAGGAGAAAGTCTCACGTTGACGTGGCTAATCAACGGGCTAGGGAGATGCCCATCAATTGATGTCAATGCAAGGAGTAGGGATTGCCATGCAACAAATGCACTAGAGCTATAAATGTATGAAAGCTCAACAAAAGAACCTAAGTGGGTGTGCATCCAACTTGCTTGCTCACGAAGGCCTAGGGCATTTTAGGAAGCCCATTGTTGGAATATACAAGCCAAGTTCTATAATGAAAAATTCACACTAGTATATGAAAGTGACAAAACAAGAGACTCCCTATCATAAAGATCATGGAGCTACTTTGAAGCACAAGTGTGGAAAAAAAGGATAGTAGCATTGCCCCTTTTTATTTTCTTTTCCCTTTTTTTGTCTTTTTTTTCTTTGGGCCTTTTCTTGGCCTTTCTCCTTTTTATTTTATTTTGGACAATGCTCTATGAATGATGATCATCACACTTCTATTTATTTACATCTCAATGATTACAACTCGATACTAGAACAAAGTATGACTCTATATGAATACCTCCGGCGGTGTACCGGGATGGGCAATGAATCAAGAGTGACATGTATGAAATAATATGCATGGTGGCTTTGCCACAAATACGATGTCAACTACATGATCATGCATGGCAATATGACAATGATGAAGCATGTCATGTTAAACGGAATGGTGGGAAGTTGCATGGCAATATATCTCGGAATGGCTATGGAAATGCCATAATAGGTAGGTATGGTGGCTGTTTGGAGGAAGATATAAGCAGGTTTATGTGTGATAGAGCGTATCGTATCACGGGGTTTGGATGTACCGGCGAAGTTTGCACCAACTCTCGAGGTGAGAAAGGGCAATGGACGATACGAAAGAGGCTAGCAATGATGGAAGGGTGAGAGTGCGTATAATCCATGGACTCAACATTAGTCATAAAGAACTCACATACTTATTGCAAAAATCTACAAGTCATCAAAAACCAAGCACTACGCGCATGCTCCTAGGGGGATAGATTGGTAGGAAAAGACCATCGCTCGTCCCCGACCGCCACTCATAAGGAGGACAATCAAAGAACACCTCATGTTTCAAATTTGTTACGCAACGTTTACCATACGTGCATGCTACGGGACTAGCAAACTTCAACACAAGTATTTCTCAAATTAACAATTACTCAACTAGCACAACTTTAATATCACTACCTCCATATCTCAAAACAATCATCAAGCATCAAACTTCTCTTAGTACTCAACGCACTTATAAGAAAGTTTTTACTAATCTTGGATGCCTATCATACTAGGACTAATTTCACAATTTAAGAAAATTACCATGTTGTTTTCTAGGACTCTCAAAATAATATAAGTGAAGCATGAGATATCAATAGTTTCTATAAAACAAAACCACCACCATGCTCTAAAAGATATAAGTGAAGCACTAGAGCAAAAACTATATAGCTCAAAAGATATAAGTGAAGCACATAGAGTATTCTAATAAATTCCGAATCATGTGTGTGATACGTCTCCATCGTATCTACTTTTCCAAACACTTTTGCCCTTGTTTTGGATTCTAACTTGCATGATTTGAATGGAACTAACCCGGACTGACGCTGTTTTCAGCAAAATTGCCATGGTGTTATTTATTTGCAGAAACAAAAGTTCTATGAATGACCTGAAACTCCACGGAACGTCTAGTTGAAAATAATAAAAATTCGTTGCAAAAGATGAAGGCCAGGGGGCCCACCACCTTTGCACGAGGGTGGGGGGCGCGCCTTCCCTAGGGCGTGCCCCCTACCTCGTGGGCCCCCCGGGAGCTCCTCCAACGCCAATTCCAACTCTATATATTTGTTTTTGTGGAGAAAAAATCAAGGAGAAGAAAATCATCGCGTTTTACGATACGAAGCCGCCGCCAAGCCCTAAAACCTCTTGGGAAGGCTGATCTAGAGTCCGTTCGGGGCTCTGGAGAGGGGGATTCATCACCGTCGTCATCATCAACCATCCTCCATCACCAATTTCATGATGCTCACCGCCGTGCGTGAGTAATTCCATCGTAGCCTTGCTGGACGGTGATGGGTTGGATGAGATCTATCATGTAATCGAGTTAGATTTGTTAGGGTTTGATCCCTAGTATCCACTATGTTCTGAGATTGATGTTGCTATGCTTAATGCTTGTCACTAGGGCCCGAGTGCCATGATTTCAGATCTGAACCTATTATGTTTTCATGAATATATGTGTGTTCTTGATCCTATCTTGCAAGTCTATAGTCACCTACTATGTGTTATGATCCGGCAACCCCGAAGTGACAATAATCGGGACCACTCCCGGTGATGACCATAGTTTGAGGAGTTCATGTATTCACTAAGTGCTAATGCTTTGTTCCAGTTCTCTATTAAAAGGAGGCCTTAATATCCCTTAGTTTCCATTAGGACCCCCCTGCCACAGGAGGGTAGGACAAAAGATGCCATGCAAGTTCTTTTCCATAAGCACGTATGACTATATTCGGAATACATGCCTACATTACATTGATGAATTGGAGCTAGTTCTGTGTCACCCTATGTAACGATTGTTACTTGATGAACCGCATCCGGCATAATTATCCATCACCGATCCAATACCTACGAGCTTTCCATATACTGGTTTACGCTTATTTTATTTCTCGTTGCTACTGTTACAAACACTACAAAACACCAAAAAATATTACTTTTGCTTTCATTACTCTTTTGTTACCGTTACCACTACTATCATATTACTTTGCTACTAAATACTTTGCTGCAGATATTAAGTTATCCAGGTGTGGTTGAATTGACAACTCAACTGCTAATACTTGAGAATATTCTTTCGCTCCTGATGTCTACTACACAACCTTCTTCTTGTAGCCGTTGTTGGGCCTCCAAGTGAAGAGGTTTGTTGCGATCCCCTACACTTGTGGGTTATAAAGACTAATTTCTGGCGCCGTTGCCGGGGAGCATAGCTCTATTCTTTGAGTCACTTGGGATTTATATCTGCTTGTCACTATGAAGAACTTGAAAGACGCTAAGACAACAATTTATCCCTCAACTACGAGGGGAGGTAAGGAACTGCCATCTAGCTCTGCACTTGATTCACCTTCTGTTTTGAGTAAGCTTGCGACACCTAAACCTGCTTCTGCTATTCATTCTAATATGTCGCATGTTATTGATGATGCCACTTCTGCTATGCATGATACTTATGATGAAACTACTTCTATGCCTGATACTACTGTGCCCCTTAGTGAATTTCTTGATGAACAAACTGCTATGGCTAGAGAGAAATAAATTATTGAAACTGATTATATTGATGAAAGTGATGATGAAGATATGCCTGTTATTCCTGAGGGTTATGTTTTTGATATGGAAGCTTCTGCAGCTATGTTGGCCTGCAAAGGTAGATCTGAGCTCAAGAGGCTATTAGTTAAATGGAGTAAGGAATCTCTTAGAGATAGAATGAAACCTGACTCTGTCTTTGCTACTTCACCTATTTGTGTTGCCGATAAGGATTATGAATTCTCTGTTGATCCTGATATAATTACTTTGGTTGAATCTGATTGTGACACCCCAAAATTTTAACCTTGTTTTATTAATGAAAATTTTGCCAGGAAATTTTAACTTTTATTTTCTGGATTTTCTTTTGATTTCAGAGCCATTCTTTCCCTTATTATTATGAAGTTTTTACCTCAAGTGAAAAACTTTCCAAATATATTATTGGACTTGTTTTCCCTTTCAAGAAAAACATTTCTATTATCAGTGGAATTTATTTGCATAATTATTTTTCTCTGAGCTTTATTCCTTAAAGTGATTTTTCATTAGTTTTGGAGCTCTTTTTGAACTACAATCATTTGATAAATTTATTTAAAATTTTCACAAAAATTTGGAGATGTCATGTGATGTTTTTAAATCACTTTTATGCAAAAATATATTTCATTCATTTAATATTTTGAGCTCTGCACCAATTTTTCAAAACTGGTCCGGATGGCAGTATTGCACTACAACCCATTTAAATATTTCTTTGTAGCCTCCACCAAAATTATAGGATGTTAATAGGAGTATATTATTCAACTTTATACAAAAACCCATTGATGTTCTTTGAAAAATTTGAGTGAATCAACCTCTTTTTCATTCTGGTCAAGGTTGATGATTTGTACTGCAACCCTAATTTATTTTGCTCTAGTGCCCTTGAGCTTTTTCCTACTTATAGCCCATCTTACAAAACCCTTAAGTCCAGAAGAGTGGACCCATTGGAGGATTTTTAGTGCATGCAACAGTGCCTTTTACTTTCTGTCCAGAATCAGTTTTCTCACAAACTTACACTAACAAGTTTTTGCTTTTGACAAACTAACCTCACCACCCTCTGTATCATCTAAAGAGACCCCAATTTGGAAATTTGGGCCACCCCAAGAGTTGCCTAGATGCCATTGGCATTCTGGCAAACACCTTGAGTGCATGAACCGATTTGGCATGAATTTTGGTTTGCATTGTGAACTTGATCCTCTGACCCAACAAGCTTGTCCACTGATCTCCTTGCACACCTAGCCTAGACCTGCTAATCCCCAGCTCCACCCAAGCCACCTAGCATGCCCTGGCATTTCACCGAACACTTGGCGTGCATCTCTGGGCGCGCCCAGAGCGCACGTTTTGCACGCGCGCGCACCGAGCCGCCGTGTCCCGTTGCCGCCACCCCCGCGCCCATTCTAGCCCTTCCCCTCTCCCAGTCGACGCACCCGACCCCTCCCGCGTCGCAGAGCTGCCCCTGGAGCTCCACAGTGCCGCCGTCAGGTCGGCCACGGCAGCTAGCAGGCGTCCACAGCAACCTCTGTCGTGGACGGCGCCGCCCGAGCCTCCTCTGCTCGCCAGCTGCCCCCTGGAGCAGCTCAAGCTCAGCGGCAAACTCGTCCTCTAGCACTCATCGTTGCCACGTCCCTCTGCTGCTACGGAATGACGGTCGCCGGTGTTCTTATCCATGGCCATCGTCGGAACCGACCCCGATCGCCTATAAAAGGACCCCCGAGCTTGCCTAGGCCCTCAGGCAACCTCAAGCCAGCCCTCTGGAGCTCCCCTAGCCCGCAATCGGCGGAGGAAGGCCGTCTTCCCCATCTCTGGCAGGTTCGCCGCCGCCACACTCCAGCTCCGCTCGACGCGACCAGAGCCTCCCCCGTCCATCCAGTGCCACCATCCCCTCCCCCTCGATCTCGCGGAGCCACCCAACACCTCAAACTCGCTCGGAAACCACCGTAGCGCGAAGCCCCAACTCCCCCGAGGCCGCCGTCCGCCGCGAGGCTCATCGCCGGTGACTCCCTCCATCCCCATCACCCCCTCGACCACCAGGAGGACCGGCCCGGTCTGGCGGGTCCATCCCTGCCCTCGGATGCCCTCGAGGAGCCGCCGTTCGCCGGCAAGCATCGCCGGAGCCCCGCCTCTGTTCGGCCAGAGGAAGAAGGAGGCGGGGGCGACTGGTCAAACCTAACCAGTGGGCCCCCTGGACCCTCTGTCACTGACCCAGCGCCGGTCCACGCTGGCGTAAGTGGAAGCGCAAAACCCCCGAGTACGTCTCCCCTGCTAACAAAGCATATTCAGTATCGAAACGTTTTCCTTTTTCTGTTTTATTTTAAAAACAGAATTTGACTAAACTTTGACTGGCTATAACTTTTTAAATATAAATCCAAATGACTTGATTCTTTTTCTGTTGTTTCCCAAATATTGTCTAGTTTATTTTCATGTTTATTTCAAAAATTTTCAAACAACTTTTTTGTACTGTTTTTAAAGTATGTGTTATTCGAATATTTTCAAAAATAGGAGTTTGAAGAAGGAGAAAACTTTCAAAAGTTTTGGAATGCACCCTGCCTCTCCACAACTTGAAGGCAAGCATTTTTGAACTCTGGCATAATATTATTGTGTGTTGTTTGACACGGTTACAACACCACCGTGACACGGAGTATCCTTTACTATTTGTGAGGATATGATCATACTTGCATACTGGTGATCTCATGCTATAGGAGCTTGATATGTTTACGATAGTAATCATTCTCACATGCCTTTTATGCCTACCGGAAGGAAGCCGAGAAAGTCTCTGTCTTGGGTAGACACGAGCTTATCTCTGGTTCCCCGTCAAGACGGTTGTGTCCGGTATGGCAAGATGGGGTATGATGAGTAGTGATACTGCCTGTTGTATTGAAACATATTTGTTATACTAATCATGCAGGAAATACTTAAGCCTCCTGAGTCGGCCATATATCGGGTCTTGTTCCAGTAACCCCCATACTTGTTTCGTGCTTCCACTTGTCCCTGTCATAGGTAGGGTACGGTTCAGTAAGTTGTCAACCCCTGTCTTTGCACACACCGTACAGAGAGGCCATGGTGGAAGATACCGGCTGCATCCGGTAGGCATGCCACCTGGTCCGGGGGCATGGGTGTTTCCGGTTGGGACCGAGAGGGGGGCACCACTTAGAGCGCGCGATAGAAATTTGATCCCATGCTACGCGAGGTTGTAGCCTCCCCACTTAGATTTTTGCTTAACAGGTGTCGTGGGTGATTCCAGACACGAGTAAAGTTAAGATGGTGTGTGCAAGTCAGGCATGTTTTCGACTAAAAGACCGTAGACGGAATTAGTTCCAATGGACTAAAGAAATCCATTACTCGTGGGTAAAGAGTACACCCTCTACAGAGATATTAAACCTATTCGAATAGCCGTGTCCATGGTTAAGGACTACAGTCTGGGATGGGTCAAGTGTCGGTCTTAGTGTCGGTCTTTGGAGGAAAAACTACTAAACCAGAACATTGATTAGGACCTGCGACGTATAATGATTATGATTATTATTATTATGGACTAACCAGTTATGTTATTTGAATTATTGAGTATCCCTGGGATGGTTCTACCTCCTGGATACTCACTGTGATTATTCGTATATAAGCCCTTTATGTGGTGTCGCTCAGACGCCCGACTTTGGCATGCTTGTCATTTCATTTACTTATAAGCCCTTTATGTGGTGTCGCACAGACGCCCGACTGTGGCATGCTTGTTATTTCATTTACTTATAAGCCCTTTATGTGGTGTCGCACAGACGCCCGACTGTGGCATGCTTGTTATTCCTTTTATATATAAGCCCTTTCCTGTGGTGTCTCTCAGACGCCCGATTGAGGCATGCTTCATATTATTATCCTTTCGAGGCGTCGCTTCAGACACCCCATCGGTGTTTTTCATTTCTACACCCTGATTGTTTGCTCATGTTTTATTTGAATGATCTGCTTGCACGCATCATGAACCTTATTTCATAACTGACATAGTGATCATAGAATATATTCAAAACATGATTATCAGTGGCTATATTATACCTGTGTTCTTAATGTTTGCGAGTACATTCAAAGTACTCACTGGCTTGTCCCTGGCTATTGTCTTGGCCAGATTTCTTTCGTGAAAAGGAGCGTTGCGATGACAGCCCCGGAACCTACGCAATGGTGATAGCATCCTCGCGAAGATAGGAGTTATCCTGGTCAGCTGTTCCTGTGGGAAATGGAGTCCCATAGACGCTGATGATCCGCAAACCGCTTCTGCCATCAACCACTAGAAACCAATTGTTGTACCTATAGGCCAGAATGGTCTTGTACTACATATTATGTACTTTGCTTGGAATTTCTGTATCAAGTTGGTGCCTCATCAGCTAACAGTAGTCCTGGGGCTGGTGAGCACAAGGGCCATTTTTCGGGAAATTAATACCCCGAAAAACCGGTCCTGACACTGATCCTTTTCATGGCTATGAATTTGAAACTGCTGTGGCACATCTTACTAAATTAAATGATATAGCCACCCTGTTCACTAATGATGAGAGATCTCGCTACTTTTATATCCTTAAAATATTTCCGTTCTCATTAAAGGGTGATGCTAAGATATGGTTTAATTCTCTTGATCCTGGTTGTGTGCGTAGTCCCCAGGATATGATTTATTACTTCTCTGCTAAATATTTCCCTACTCATAATAAACAAGCTGCTTTAAAGGAAATATACAACTTTGTGCAAATTGCAGAAGAGAGTTTCCCACAAGCTTGGGGGAGGCTTCTCAAGTTACTTAATGCTTTGCCTGATCATCCTCTTAAGAAAAATAAAATACTTGATATCTTTTATAATGGACTAACCAATGCTTCCAGAGATTACCTGGATAGTTGTGCTGGTTCTGTTTTCAAGGAAAGAACACCGGATGAAGCTGAAATTCTATTGAATAATATGTTGACAAATGAAAATAATTGGACACTTTCTGAGCCAGCTCCTGCTCCAATTACTGAGCCTATTCCTAAACCAACTCCGAAGAAGAGAGGTGTTCTATTTCTCAGTCCTGAAGATATGCAAGAGGCAAAGAAATCTATGAAAGAAAAAGGTATTAAAGCTAAAGATGTTAAGAATTTACCTCCGATTGAAGAAATACATGGTCTTAATCTACCGCCTGTTGAAGAAACATATGATCTTAATCCATTACCTATTGAAGAACCTCATGGTCTTGATAACCCGACACAAGTAGTAAAGGTAAATTCTCTTTATAGATATGATAGAGCTGAAATCCCACGTACTAAAATTGGTTGCCAATGCTTGGATGAGTTTGATAACTTTATGTTTAAGCAAGAAGATTTCAATGCTTATTTTGGTAGACAATTAAAACAAAATACTTATATGATTAAACACTTGGGTGATTATATGGCTAATGTTAGAGGTGAACTTAAACTTGTTAGCAAACATGCTTCTATGGTTACCACTAAAGTAGAACAAGTACTTAAGGCTCAAAATGATTTGCTCAATGAAATGAATAGTAAGAAAAATGATTATGCTGTTAGAGTGGCTACTAGAACTGGTAGAATGACTCAGGAACCTTTGTATCCTTAAGGCCACCTAAGAGAATTGAGCAAGATTCTCAGAGAAATAATATTGATGCACCTGGTTCTTCTAAAAGGAAGAATAAGAAAAATGATAGGACTTTGCAAACTTCTAGTGAACCTATTGCTGAACCACCAGAGAATCCAAATGATATCTCTATTACTGATGCTGAAACACAATCTGGTATTGAACATGAACCTAGTGAAAATGTTAATGATGATGTTCATGATGATGCTCAACCTAGTAATGATAATGAAGTAGAAATTGAACCTGTTGTTGATCTTGATAACCCACAATCAAAGAACCAACGTTACGATAAGAGAGACTTTGTCGCTAGGAAACATGGTAAAGAAAGAGAACCATGGGTTCAGAAACCCATGCCTTTTCCTCCCAAACCATCCAAGAAAAAGGATGATGAGGATTTTGAGCGCTTTGCTGAAATAATTAGACCTATCTTTTTGCGCATGCGATTGACTGATATGATCAAAATGAATCCTTGTGCTAAATATATGAAAGATATTGTCACCAATAAAAGAAAGATACCGGAAGCTGAAATTTCCACCATGCTTGCAAATTATACTTTGAAGGGTGGAATACCAAAGAAACTTGGAGATCCAGGAGTACCTACTATACCATGCTCCATTAAAAGAAATTATGTTAAAACTGCCTTATGTGATCTTGGAGCCGGTGTTAGTGTTATGCCTCTCTCTTTATATCGTAGACTTGATTTGAATAAATTGACACCTACTGAAATATCTTTGCAAATGGCTGATAAATCAACTGCTATACCTGTCGGTATTTGTGAGGATGTGCCTGTTGTGGTTGCAAACGTTACTATTTTAAAGGACTTTGTTATTCTTGATATTCCTGAGGACGATAGTATGTCTATTATTCTTGGAAGACCTTTCTTGAATACTGTAGGTGCTATTATTGATTGCAACAAAGGCAATGTCACTTTTCATGTTAATGGTAATGAGCATACGGTACACTTTCCGAGGAAACAACCTCAAGTTCATAGTATCAACTCTATTGGAAAAATTCCATCGATTATTTTTGGAGGTTTTGAATTTCCTCTTCCTACTGTCAAGAAGAAATATGATATTCTTATTATAGGGGTTGTGCATATCCCCGTTGAGGTAACATAGTGTTATTCGAAATTTATCCGGTTTCATGTTATTCGGAATGAGTTTATTAACAATACCTCATCAACCTTGTTAGTGGATTCCTTTTGATGAGCATGAGATGGATGAAACTAGAAAGCACAACCTTCTGTACCCTCTTTCTACTTTCAGATATTTAGTTGAAATAAAGTAAAAAAAGTATTTTAGGATTTTTATTTCCTGATTTATCCGTGCAATATAAAAATACCCCAAAAATAAAAGTCCTCCAAATGCCATGCCAATTTAATACGATTTTTTCTGGAATATTTGAGGATTTTTGGAACTGAAAACACTTCGGAGGGAGCTGCCACCTGGCCACGAGGGTGGAGGGGGCGCCCTACCCCCCAGGGCGCGCCCCCTGCCTCGTGGGCCCATGGTGGCCCTCCTCCACTTATTCCTGCACCCATCTTCTTCTTCCTCCCACAAACACGAATATCTAGCTCAAGCATGAGTTCTAGCTCACTTTGCTGCGATTTTCGATCTCCTTCCTCAAAGCACCTCTCACAAAACTGCTTGGGGAGATTGTTCCTTGAGGAAGCAATATACTTAGAAAAATGTTCCAAGGAGGTTCTTCAAGGAAGCAAGGACCCAGGCTTGCAATGCATGATGCTGACGAGGAGCCCCCAAGGGACGCTCCAGTGCGGCCTTGTGAGTGGCCTTCAGAAAATTTTATGGATCGAGTGCGAATCAAAGAAGAATTTAATGCATATTTGCGTAATGCCGATCTTGTGAGCTTTGAGGCAGACAAATGCCCCCAGTACCATCAACTCACTAGTTCATTTGTGAAGAGGTTTGAATTTTCATCTTCACGTAATTCTCCAACTGTCATGTTTGATCTTTATGACAAATCTTATACCATGGACTTAGAGGATTTTACTTCTGCTTGCAAACTTCCACAATGGGGTAGTGCTAGTGATCCCCGTAAATCTGAATTTAGAGACTTTCTTGCTGGTATAACTGTAGGGGAATCTAGAGATATAGCACAAGCTACCATAGGGAGCATTCACTTTCCTGCTATACATTATTTTGCTCTCTTCATAGGTAGGTGCATAACTGGTAAGGATGAAGCATGTCATATGTGTGTGCCTGACCTCAGTATTCTTAGGAGTGCTGTGTTAGGAGACCAATCTTATAATATGGGAGCTATTGTAGCACGTAGGTTGCATCATAATAGATATAATGGAGATTTCTTTGGATGAATTTATGCAAACCGCTTAGCTGATTTTCTTGAGGTGGACGTTCGTGAGGATGATATGTAGTTGCCTCCTACTTATTTAGATTTTAATTCTATGGTCTCTCACCAGTTTGTCGAGAGGAATGAATCACCTCTCCTGTATCGACTAATCTTTGACAAACGGCGTGTTGTCCGTATTACTCTCCCTGCTCCTGCCTTCTTTGATTATCAGGCAAAACAAAGATATATTATTACCAGAGAGGAGGCAGATGAGTACGAGAGGAGAGCGGAGGAAGCCCGATGCCACGCTGCAGCTCAGGCGGCGCTAGCCGCTACATCTCAGTACGACCCCAACTACACCTATGGGTATCCGCCAGGCCATCCCTAGCAATGAACCAACTTAGGCCAAAAGCCTAAGCTTGGGGGAGTACGTATTTCCCACTGACATTACATTTATGTTCACACACGCTCATTGCTAGATGTCGGTGCTCATACTTTTTCACTGTAATATCCATGCTAGTTTATTTTCCTTTTTCTTGCCTTCTTCTTATGTGTTTGTTAAACCTTAAGAATAAACCAAAAAAATTAGTGTAGCTTTTAGCTAGTTTACTTTTCTTGCTGTAGTAGTAATAATTAGAAAGAAAACCCAAAAAAGATTTCCCGTTCTTCTTTTCTTGTTGGGAGCTTTCCCATGTAAATAGTTTTATTTCTTTTCTTTTCTTTGGGGGTCGATAGGAGAAGACCATGATTAAATTGTGGAAGTGGCTCTTATATGCATTATTGTTGATTTAACCAAGAGCCCATATTGCCGTGTCTTCTCCTATTTATTGAATGCTCGCAGATTCCATCTTAGTCCAATGCACATGCACTCTTATTATTATTCACATCGCTCGGTCGTGCAAGTGAAAGGCAATTATGACGATATATGATGGATTGACTAAGATGAGAAAAGCTGGTATGAACTCGACCTCTCTTGTTTTTGTAAATATGATGAGTTCATCGTTCTTGATTCAGCTTATTATGAATAAACATGTTTGCAATGAAAATTAGAGATCAGAGTTGCTCGTGCCATGCTTGATTAGCTATGAGTTATAATGGTTTACCTTGCATGCCAACATGCTACTAAACTGGTTGTGATGTGGTATAGTGGGGTGGTATCCTCCTTTGAATGATTTAAGTGACTTGACTTGGCACATGTTCACACATGTAGTTGAAACAAAATCAACATAGCCTTCATGATATTTATGTTCGTGGTGGATTATATCCTACTCATGCTTGCATCCAATGTTTATTAATTTTAATGCATGTTCATGACTGTTGTCGCTCTCTAGTTGGTCGCTTCCCAGTCTTTTGCTAGCCTTCACTTGTACTAAGCGGGAATACTGCTTGTGCATCCAATCCATTAAACCCCAAAGTTATGCCATATGAGTCCACTATGCCTTCCTATATGCGGTATCTACTTGCCGTTCCAAGTAAATTTGTATGTGCCAAACTCTAAACCTTCAAATAAACATTCTGTTGTGTATGCTCGAATAGCTCATGTATCAACTAGGGCTGCCCTTATCTTCCATGTAAGGCGGGTTATTCTCAAGAGGAGTGGATTCTGCTCCTCATTCACGAGAAAATGGCTGGTCACCGGGATGCCCAGTCCCATGCTTTGTGCAAACTAAATCAAAATTAATTGCCAACAAAACTCCCCCTGGGACTGTTGCTAGTTGGAGACACTCGTTGTTTCGAGCAAGTCATGGATTGATGCTTGTTGGTGGAGGGGGAGTATAAACTTTACCATTCCGTTTGGGAACCGCCTATAATGTGTGTAGCATGGAAGATATCGCCATCTCTTAGTTGTTATGTTGACAATGAAAGTATGCCGCTCAAAATATTATTCATCTCTATTTCAAAACCGAGCTCTGGCACCTCTACAAATCCCTGCTTCCCTCTGCGAAGGGCCTATCTATTTACTTTTATGTTGAGTCATCACCCTCTTATTAAATAGCACTAGCTGGAGAGCACAGCTGTCATTTGCATTCATTACTATTAATTTATATTGGGTATGACTATGATTGGATCTCTTTTACCATGAATTACAATGTCTAGTTAGTCCTTCATCTTTAAAGGTGCTCTGCATTTATGTTTTGCCGTCTCAGAAAGGGCTAGCAAGATACCATCCTGTTATATCACATTATGATTGTTTTGAGAAAGTGTTTTCATCCGAGATTTATTATTATGGCTCGCTAGTTGATTGTGCTATTGATATGAGTAAACATGAGACCTGAAAATTATTGCAAATGTGGTTAGTCATGATCTTTGATGAAAACTTGAATGCTGGCTTTACATATTTACAACAACAAGAGCAAACAGAGTTTGTAAAAGTTTTTCTTTATCACTTTCATTTTATCAACTGAATTGCTTGAGGACAAGCAAAGGTTTAAGCTTGGGGGAGTTGATACATCTCCGTCGTATCTACTTTTCCAAACACTTTTGCCCTTGTTTTGGACTCTAACTTGCATGATTTGAATGGAACTAACCCGGACTGACGCTGTTTTCAACAGAATTGCCATGGTGTTATTTATGTGCAGAAACAAAAGTTCTCGAAATGACCTAAAACTCCACGGAACGTCTAGTTGAAAATAATAAAAAATCGTTGCAAAAGATGAAGGCCAAGGGGCCCACCACCTGTCCATGAGGGGGGGCGCCCCCCTACCTCGTGGGCCCCCTGGAGCTCCTCCGACGCCAACTCCAACTCTATATATTTGCTTCCGGGGAGAAAAAATGGAGGAGAAGAAATCATCACGTTTTACGATACGGAGCTGCCGCCAAGCCCTAAAACCTCTCGGGAAGGCTGATCTGGAGTCCGTCCGGGGCTCCGGAGAGGGGGATTCGTCGCCGTCATCATCATCAAACATCTTCCATCACGAATTTCATGATGCTCACCGCCGTGCGTGAGTAATTCCATCGTAGGCTTGCTGAACGGTGATGGGTTGGATGAGATCTATCATGTAATAGAGTTAGTTTTGTTAGGGTTTGATCCCTAGTATCCACTTTGTTCTGAGATTGATGTTGCTATGACTTTGGTGTGCTTCATACTTGTCACTAGGGGCCGAGTGCCATGATTTCAGATCTGAACCTATTATGTTTTCATGAATATATCTGTGTTCTTGATCCTATCTTGTAAGTCTATAGTCACCTACTATGTGTTATGATCCGGCAACCCCGAAGTGACAATAATCGGGACCACTCCCGGTGATGACCATAGTTTGAGGAGTTCATGTATTCACTAACTGCTAATGCTTTGTTCCGGTTCTCTATTAAAAGGAGGCCTTAATACCCCTTAGTTTCCATTAGGACCCCGCTGCCCCGGGAGGGTAGGACAAAAGATTTCATGCAAGTTCTTTTCCATAAGCACGTATGACTATATTCGGAATACATGCTACATTACATTGATGAATTGGAGCTAGTTCTGTGTCACCCTATGTTATGATTGTTACACGATGAACCGCATCCGGCATAATTATCCATCACCGATCCAATGCCTACGAGCTTTCCATATACTGGTTTACGCTTATTTACTTTCTCGTTGCTACTGTTACAAACACTACAAAACACCAAAAATATTACTTTTGCTTTCATTACTCTTTTGTTACCGTTACCACTACTATCATATTACTTTGCTACTAAATACTTTGCTGTAGATATTAAGTTATCCAGGTGTGGTTGAATTGACAACTCAACTGCTAATACTTGAGAATATTCTTTGGCTCCTGATGTCTACTACACAACCTTCTTCTTGTAGCCATTGTTGGGCCTCCAAGTGAAGAGGTTGGTAGGACAGTAGCAAATTTCCCTCAAGTGGATGACCTAAGGTTTATCAATCCGTGGGAGGCGTAGGATGAAGATGGTCTCTCTCAAACAACCCTGCAACCAAATAACAAAGAGTCTCTTGTCTCCCCAACACACCCAATACAATGGTAAATTGTATAGGTGCACTAGTTTGACGAAGAGATGGTGATACAAGTGCAATATGGATGATGGATATAGGTTTTTGTAAACTGAAAATATAAAAACAGCAAGGTAGCAAGCAATAAAAGTGAGCGTAAACGGTATTGCAATCACTACAAAAAGAAGACACATCCGTGACATTTTGGGCCGAACGAAATTTTTTTTCTGTCATACATATGACACTTCTATGACGATAATTGTGACAAAACCCGGTATCATCATAGATGTGGTGGGCTCCTACTTCTATGACAAAAAATCATGACAGAAAATGGGCTTTTCGTCCTGGGCGGGCCGGAGACGCAGCTGCATAACATTCTTTGGGCTGTCCATGACGGAAAAAACCGTGGTAGAAGTGAGGGGGAGGAAAATTTCGGGGAGTTCCCGGTTACGGTGGGAGGTCGGGGGCCGAGCGATGCGCGTTTCACTCGTACACGTACGCGCGTGTGTGCCAGGCGTTGGCTCTAACTGAACCCGAGCGAGGCGTTGGGCTCTAACTGAACCCGAGCGATTGCACTGCTGGCTACGCGTTACTGAACCCGAGCGATCGATCGATGGTTGTTAACTGAACCCGATCGAGCGATTCCTTGGCTACTGC